>NW_006408752.1:1846470-1862776 GCF_000296735.1 Chrysochloris asiatica
GTCAGTTTAAACCAGAAGGTCCGAGGTTCAAACTCACCAGCCACTCCTTGGAAACCCTAACCATGATCACTACGAGTCTGAACCGATTCAACAGCACTTAACAACAACATACCATGAAAAAGTCTGTCTCCAGTTATAACCAAAAAAAAAAAGTCTACACTGTATTTTCTAATGTACAGGCAAAGGGCTCAAAACACTTTTTGTCACAGATTTGGTTCCTCGAGAAGATTCTGAGTTGGTGCTTAGCAGGCTTATCAGGAAAGTGCTCCTGGAATCCACACCTGTGAAAAGCAGGGAGGATGAAGCAGAGGGAGAAGTTGACCTGGGGCACAGTCTCTGTGAAAGTTTCCCTTCAGGGAGGATCTGAAGCTATAATGATGTTTCAGAGTTGTCCTGAGCCTTTATATCTCACGTGGATCAGTCATTACATGCTGGCCAACTCAGTGGCCTTGAAGGTGGTTCTCCAGCTAAGGTTGACAGCTGAGCAGGCAACTTTCTGTTGGCAATACTCCCAGCAGTTGGGGGAGGAAGTCCTTCTTTCCTGAAAGGGGCTCTTGCACCATAGCTTACACCACAATTCTCTGCCAAGCTACCAGGGGCCCATGCTTCCTTGCCCCATCATGCCTCTAACACACCCGCTAAATACCTGACATGAGATATGGTGATAATCATTCATTAGACACAGTTCTAAGCCTCATGGCTGCCATCTGCTCTGCTTCCAAAGGACCATTCAGGGCCTGGGCAAACAACATCAGAGTTTCAATGGCAAAAGCGGAATGGCCATAACCATCTCTGATGTCATGCTAAAATCAAATGTAGCATAGACTGTTAACACTGGACCACCACCAGCTGCAAGTGATGCCTTGGAAAGCAGCCCTGGTCACAGCCTCAAAAACGCTATAGAGCACAGTTCTACTCTATAGTCACGGGGTTGCTATGAGTCGGAATTGATTCAATGACAACCAACAACAACAACAAATCTCTGATTCTCATATACATCTAATTCAGTCCTTATCCTTTATGAAGCTTCCAAAGGTAGCCTTAACATTTTGAAATTTAGACCTGTGCTAATTTTCATACCATATGTCTACAATCTCAGAGGTTTTTCTAGGAATGCAGTGACTCTGATGAAAACCAACCAAAGAAGAAAAAAGATCAGTCACTCTCTGAGGCTTTTGAAGGGAAGACAAATTAGACAACCAGTCTGCTTATGGAGAACATGAGGGGCTGAATGCTGAAAGTACAAACCACCCTGAAACAAATTTAGATTTAAGTCTATAATATAAAAAATGATTAAGTCTTGAGAAAGTAGATAACTTCAAGGTAGTCACTGAACAGGACTAGATCCTTTCAAGATGTTAATTGAACGTTTCATATTGGAACCAGGGCCTTACACCCATGAATTGTCTATGGGAATAGGAAATAGAGGAATGCTCTGCGTATAAAATTTTCCTCCCAATTCTAAAGCAGCCAATAGTTTCAATACCTTAATCAGACACAGCTTTCACTGCCAATTCTGGCTTAGTGAAAGGAAAAAATAGTGTATCCCAATAATCTCCACCAAGTGTTCCCTGTGGGAATGTGTAATGTGCCCCCATTGTTGGCACAGATTTGGTCACTGGAACAGAAGTAGAACTGTGGAAGTGGGTGAGAAATGGTTTAACTAAAATCCCTCCCCAGCCTAGTTTTGTGGCCTGAATTCTTGCTTGTATATGTGATTACTGGACAGATTCCCATGTCACTACTTCAGGCCAACCCAGGATCACAGCAAAGTTTACTAGTCCAGACCCTGCAAATGAAATTTAGGCCCAACTTACAGAATAAGGGGCAAGCATACACACACACATTATAAAAGCATTTAATCAAGTGAAAATATTTAACTGCAGCCAATGACCAAGAAAGAAACACGTCAACAGAAAGAAAACTAAATCAGAAAGTTACTCCAAAACGAATCCTGAAATATGTCCAGGGTCAGCTGAAATGACTTATATGTTTTATACTGATGCCAAATAAGAACTTACTTCAGAATTATGACCCAGAGAAACGCAAGTTCTTGAACAATTAAAGTTCCTTCCAATTCTAAAATGGTATGACTCTTCTGGAATTCCTTTAGCGAAGCAGAAAATGTGATTAATACATTTTGAATGATTCTCAACCAGAAAGGTTAAAACAACAGCAGCTTTCTGATTTGATCTTTAAGATAATCAAGCACTTAATCAACCAATCCACCTTACAGATCTTCTGGGTTCAAACTAAGTTCCTAATAGAGGAGCTTATTGGAAATCTAACCACCTGATAAGTGAAATGATACAGTTTATTAGGCAGCTCAGTATAGCACAAGGTACATTGAACTCAGAATTACAAAGGTGAATCTGAAACCTAGTTCTGCCTCTTAAGAGCTGTGTAACCTCAGGCAAATCACTTAACCTCTAGGCCTCAATTTCCTTAATCATCTCCAAAGCTTTTAATATCACTGACATTCCAGGATGCTGTGAGTGTTCTGAAGTCCTGGTGTGGTGCTGTAGGATAAGCACTAGACTACTAACCACAAAGTCAGCAATTCAAACTCACCAGCCACTCCTTGGAAACCCTATACAGGGCCACTATGAGTCACAACTGACTCCACCGCACTTAAGTTAGTATTTTACTTCCTTTTATTACTTTATTTTAAATTGAGAACTGTGGAATTTTTTAAATGAAAGCATAGTCCCAGACCTGGCTGCACATCAGAATCACCCTGAGGAATTTGTCAGGAATACAACAGTTCCCTAGTCCCATCCCAAAGTTGGATCCATGGGTCAAGGGTGGATTTAGCATCTGCCCTTTCGAAAATTGTGAGCCCAATCAGTTCCTTTGGAGAACTAGAATAAAAGTTGAAGTCCTTACAAGAGTCTATGTGATCTGGCCCCCATTGAGACTTTCTGACCTCTTTCTTCCCTTTCCCGTCACTCTCTACTCCAGCCTAACTAACATTACTAGCCAGAAGCTATTTCCTCTAGCTGTCATTCTGCTCATTAGATAATTGCATGGCTAACTTCCTTTCTGCCTTTAAGTCTCTGCTCAAATGTCACCTACTCAATAACATTTGTCCCCAGCTTGTTTAAAATTGCAACATACATTTCTCTATTATCTCTCTGCCACTCCTAATTCCCTTTGTTGTTGTTTTTGGGTGCCATCATGCTGATTCTGATTCATAGCCACACCATGTGACAGGGTAGAATTGCCTCATTGGGTTTTCTTGAGAGTACTGGTATTGCACTGTAGGGTAGGCACTGGACTGCAAGCCTCAAAATCAGAGGTTCAGACCCACCAATCACTCCTTGGACATCCTTTGTAGGGTTGCTGTGAGTCAGAACTGATTCCACAGTATTTAACGATAACAACCAGAATCTTTAAAGGAGCAGATCACAAGGGCTTTCTCCCCAAAAGCCACTGGATGGGTTTGAACCGCCAATTAGCAGCTGAGCCCATAAGCATTGTGTAACCAGGGTTCTTTCCTAGTTCCCCTTAGCCTGTTGTTTTGTTTTCAATAGCATTCATCACCTGCTGATGTACATAATTAGCTCACTTATTATTATATATATTGGCTATCTTTCTACACTAAATATAGGCTCTGTGAAGGCAAGAATGTTTTCGTTTTTGATTCACTAGTGTATCCAAAACTCCTAAAACAGTGTTTGGTATATAGTAGGTGCTCCAATATTTGTTGAATGAATAAACTCTTTATTCTCATGTCTTCCTCCTTTGCCTTTCTTTTATAATCCCATATTGAAGGTTTTATTATTTGGTGCTGTTTTGACTGAAGAATTTTTTGTTCTCTGTTTTCAGTTTTTTAAATCAGTGGATACCTTTGACCTCTTAATTCTCCTTTTAGTGACAGATGCCAGGAAACTTCAAAAGAGTAAAATAGTTGTTTATACAAAGATGTTTAAGATATTGAAATGGAATGGGACATAATCCAAATATTAAACACTCAGGGAATGGCTGAACAACCTACTAACATGTCAAAATATCACTAATCACCCTTTACATGTGTATAGATGTAATAATGTTAGATTAAAAAATAAAATAATACATATCTATTGATGACAACTATGAAAAACGCATGGATATATGTTGAAGTTCGTAAATGACTATAAAGTGATATCGATAAGAATTGAGATCAACAGATTCTTTTTCTCTGAAAACCTATTTCAGTGCATACAAAAACAATGTAAATCAACATGCATGCTACTATTGTTGTTAGATGCTGTCAAGTCAGTTCTGACCCAAAGCAACCTTATGCACAACAGAACAAAACACTGCCCCTTCCTGAGCTATCCTCAGAATTATTGTTCTGTTGGGGCCCATTTTTGCAGCCACTGTATCAATCCATCTTTTGGAAATCTTCCCTTTTTTCGCTGACCCTCTACTTTTCCAAGCATGATGTCCTTCTCCAGGGACTGGTCCCTCTTAACGACATGTCCAAAGTATGAGAGACATCTCGCCATCTTCACTTCTAAGGAGTACTCTGTACATTTTCAAGATAGATTTGTTTGTTCTTATGGTAGTCCATGGTCCTTTCAATAATCTTCTCCAACACCATAATTCAAATGCATCACACCTTCTCATATCTTCCTTATTCACTATCCAACTTTCACATGCATATGAAGCCATTGAAAATGCCATGGCTTAGGTCAGGCACACCTTAGTCTTCAAACTGACATCTTTGCTCTTTAAAATTTTAATTCTTTTGCAGCACATTTGCCTAGTGCAATATATGTCATTTGATTTCTTGACTGTTGCTTCCCATGAGCACTGATTGTGGATCCAAGCAAAATGAAGTCTTTAACAATCTCAATCTTTTTATCCATTTATTATGATGTTATTCATTGGTCCAGTTGTGAGGATTTTTTTTCTTTTGCATTGAGGTGTAAGCCATACTGAAGGCTGGAGTCTTTGATCTTCATCAGCAAGTATTTCAAGTCCTTTTTGCTTCCAAGAAGTAAGGTTGTGTCATCTGCATATCACAGGTTGTTAATAAAGTGTCCTCCAATCCATGTTCTTCTTCATGTTATCCAGTTTCTCAGATTATTTGCCCAGCATACAGATTGAAGAAGTACAATGAACAGATACAACCCTTTCATGCATAGTGTTTTCTAATGCTCTCCTCAAACTTTCTTAGCTCAATGTGTTTATGAACTTCCACTGATATTTTTGCCTTCAGATAAAAGGTTGTTGTTGTTGTTGTTGTTGCTAAGTGCCGTCAAGTCGGGATCCAACTCATAGCAACCCTATACAGGGTTTCCGAGGAGCAGCTGGTGAGTTGGAACTACCAGCCTTTACAGCCCAAACCAACTTTACAGTTCACTGCATTAACAGTCAGTGCCACACCAGAAGTCCCAGATAGAAGGTTGTTGTTGTTGTTGTTAAGTGCCATCGAGTCGATTCCGACCCATAGCGACTCTGTATAGGGTTTCCAAAGAGCAGCTGGTGAGCTTGAAACACAGACCTTATAGTTCAAATGATTTTGCAGTCTGACACATTAGCCAACAGTGTCACACCAGGACTCCAGATAGAAGGTAGCAGTTGGAAATTAAAGAAAGGAAAAAATCAGAGCTAGATGGAAACACACAAAAAATTAATGCATACACATCTGACACACAAAAAATTAATGCATACACATCTGCAAAAGAAATGCTTATAGACCAAGATACATAGAGGCACAAAAACACAGAGGGGTTAAAAACAAAGGTGAGGGACAAAGAAAAACATAGGGAACCACTTGCATAGTAAACTATACCTACCACATGGGTTTACATATAATGTTCTTCTAAAAATAAGGAGCTCTGGTAGGTAGTGGTTAGGGCTGCTAACCTCACAGTCAGCAGTTGGAAACTACCAGCTGTCCCGCAGGAGAAAGATGAAGCTTTCTGTTCCCTTAAAGATTTACAGCCTCAGAAACCCTATACAGGGTTGCTATGAGTTGGAACTGACTCCACAGCACACCACCACCACACTAAGAATGTAAAAATACTTTGTATTTGTAACAAGGTGCATCACTTCCGGGAGCTTTTGCCATGGGCCACATGAAATAACCGACTGCATGGCACATAACAACAAGAACAACAACACGAAATAAAGGAAAGGATTTGGTTTACAATAGTTTTCCTAAGTCAGTTGTAGAGAATACAAAATAGAAGATGTAGAAAGAGATTCAGCTAAATTCTGACTTTCTCAGGTCAACATCTCCAAACATGGAATCTTCGGAGCACTTGGCCCTGAGTCCGATATGTATTTTTACTAACAAGAAGACCACAAGGAGAAACTAGATCAGCCCCAGAATATTCTTACTACTCACCGTCAGTATTCTGCTGATCCCAAATAGTCAGATTATGAGAAATGCAACACTGATTTCCAAAAGTCTTATAAATACATTTCATGAAGATATAAGGCATAAAAGGATATACGATTGAAACACAAGACTTAATCTTACTCAAGAGTTTATATAACAACCAGAAAGATGCAATGTCCATGGAAAAATGACATAACATAACATGTGAGTTCCAAAGTACAAGGTCAAAATGAGTGGTACTATCCATTACTCCTGCTGTGGCGCTGTAGGATCAGTACTGAACTGCGAACCACAAGGTCAGTAGTTCAAACCCACCAGCGAATCCTCAGAAACTCTATACAGGATCTGTAGGAGACAGAATTGACTCTACAGCACTTAGCAACAAAAACAAGAATCCATTATGTGGTGTTGTGATCATTGGGAAAGGCTTGCTGGAAAAGGGGACATATGAGCTATGGTCTTGATCTGGAGACCTTTTAAAGCAAGGGAAACAGAAGCAAAGACACAGTAGTAGAAGTGGCGATGGTGGATCCAGAAGATGATGAGTAGATGAGATAATTAGAATGTCTCCTGGGGCAAGAATGATAAAGTTTGAAGAGGAACAGAGACCAAAAATGAAAGACCTTGTTAGACTGAATGCTTTCTTCTATATACAGTTGTTGGTAAATGCTATCAAGTTGGTTCCAACTCATACCGAACCTCTATAGGGTTTCTGAGGATTTGGCTGGTGGGTTTGAGCTACCAACCTCATGGTTAGAAGTTAAGTGCTTACCCTACATCCCCACACCAGGATTCCTCTATATACAGTGCTGTTGCTGTTGCTGTTAGGTGCCGTTGAGTCAGTTCCAACTCAACAATCCTGTATAGGGTTTCCAAGGAGTAACTGGTGAGTTTGAACTGCTGCACTTGTAGTTCAAACCGACCTTGTGGTCCAGTACTTATCCTACAGTGCCAACAAGGACTCCTCTATATACAGTAGAAGTTACTTATTATAGGTTGTACCAACTTTTAGGAAATTCCCCATGTGAAAATACAGATTTAGAAAACAAATCAGTTGTCTTACAAAAGAAATTTTTGCTTGCCAAATGATCGAGCATTGTCTTTCTTTAAACAGTAGGTTGCATAACTTCATAAATACTTTTATATAGCACTTTGAGTTGTTGCGGTATTCTGTTAGGGTACAAATGATTAATTCACACCAATTTTTATTAACATATACAATTTATGTATAAAGTAAGGCACATTTGTCATATTTCTGAATTCCCACAATCGTTGCCATATTTGAGTTCACTGTTTGTAACTGTTGTGTCAGTCCCTCACTGAGGGTTTTCCTCATTTTCACTGACCCTCTACCAAACAAGATGTCTTTTTTCTAGCAACTGGCCTTTTCTATTGTGTGACCAAAGTAAGCAAGCAGAAGTCTCGCCATCCTTACTTCTAAAGAACATTCTGATTGTAGTTCTACTCAGGGTGATTTGTTCATTCTTCTAAAAGTCTATGGCATCTTCAATATTCATTGCCAAGACCACAATTCAAATGCATCGATTAGTCTTCCTTTTTCATCGTCCAGTTTTCGCTACACACATACACACACATAATAATCAAGCCCATTGTCATCAAGTTGACTCCATCTCATGGCCACTCCATATGTTTCAGAGTAGAACTGTGCTCCATCGAGTTTTCAATAGCTGTAATCTTGTGGCTCTGTGAGTTAACAAGTCAAATTGCAAAGTCAGTTTGAACCGCAAGGTCGGCGGTTCAAGCTCACCAGCTGCTCCTTGGAAACCCTCTACAGGGTCGCTGTGGGTCAGAACCGACTGCACAGCACTTAGCAAACTTGTTGTTGTTGTTAAGTGCTGTGGAGGTGGTCCCAACTCACAGCAACCCCATATATATAGGGTTTCCAAGGAGGGGGTGGTGGGTTTAAACCACCAACATTACACTCAGTAGTCCAGTACTTACCCTACCAAGACTCTCAGCTGTAATCTCAGGGAAGTAGATTTTCAGGCCTTTCTTCTGTGTACCACACTGGTGGATTCAAACTGACAACCTTTTGGTTCATGTTTGAGAGCAAACCTTTTGTGCCACCCAGATGCCAAACTCATCTCTTCATTCACCTGTGCAATGTATTACTAATATGGCCCTTTAAGCTATAGTCCTTCTCTGTGTGATGTATTCTAGACTCTATGCCTGAGCTTTTAGAGTGAGTTTTCATTTTGTTAATGAGTTGTCCATTTGGGAGTGAGTTGTCCATTTTGTTAATCAGGCAGGATTAGACTAAATCCTAATGTTACTGGGAATCACTGAAGTTTTTCAATGAGTTTGTAACTTAAAAGTGTTATTTTATTAAGATGAATCTTGTTGCATATTCAAGAAGGACTGATGAAGGAGAGAAATTAGATACTATCCAGTAGGTTCAGCCCAATATTGGCCCTTTGTCCAACAGAACAAAACAGGGCCCACTCTTATGCCATCTTTTCCACTGACATTCCACTTTACCAAGCATGATGCCCTTCTCTAGGGAATGGACCCTCTTAATAATATGTCTAAAGTATGAGAGACAAAGTATGTTCATCTTGGCTTCTAAGGAGCACTCTGGATGTACTTCGTCTAACACAGATTTGTTTGTCATTCTGGTAGTCCATTGTTGTTGTTGTTGTTAGGTACCATCGAGTCAGTACCGACCCATCACAACCTTATGCACAGCAGAACGAAACACTGCCCGATTCTGGGCCAACCTCACTATTGTTGCCATGCTTGAGTCCATCAATGCTGCCACTTGGCCAATCCATCTCGTTGGGGTAGTCCATGGTACCTTTAATATTCTTCTCCAACACCATAACTCAAATATATCAATTCTTTTAAGGTCTTCCTTACTCATTGCCAACTTTCACAAGCATATTAAACTATTTGAAATACTATGACTTGGGTCGGGCACACTTATGTCCTCTTGAACACTTTACACCTTTGTCTTGAACACTTTAAAGAGGTCTCGTGCAACAAATTTGTCTAATACAATACGGGATTTGATATCTTGACTTCTGCTTCCATGAGTGTTGAGGGTAGATCCAAGCAAAATGAAGTCTTTGATAACTTTAATCTTTTCTCCATTTATTAATGTGCTATTTATTGGTTCAGTGGTGAGGATCAATAAGAAGTTATAATAATCCTGGAATAGGGTAACAGGGACTTTGAGTCAATGGAAGTTGTAAGAATGGTAAAGAAAGGTAAAATTCCATATACTTGATGAAGAATGAACCACTGAGACTTGGTGGCCAATTAGCTGAGAGGCCAAGGAGCTGGTGACAAAAAAAAAAAAAAAAAAAAAAATTCTAAAATTTCCAGCTTAGCTATCTAAGACAATGATGGTAAGAGAATCAACTCCCAGCAAAAATAAGTCTTGTCTGTAAAGGGATTTTCACCTGAATTTGCACATTCTTGGGTCCAGAATCTTGAGTCTGGAAACCAGAAAGTGGTCCCCAATACCACCACTGACATTTAACCATCTCTAGAACTAGACTAGTATGTGCCAAGAATGTATGGAGGCCATATCTGACTTCTTCTGGCTTCATAGTGGGGAAGGAGAATCAAACTCAAATTCAGTCTAAAGGTGATTCCAATGAAGCAGAGGTCAGACACACTTCCATCCTACAATCTTCCTTACCCTATTCTGTCACCAACCATCCCTCCTATAGCGCTCTGCTGCTTCACATCTCAGTTCAATCATCCATTGCAATGGCCACACAGAATTCATAATAATACTCAAGACAATGGGGTTTATTAGGAACACTTCAGGGGGCAATTCAGGATCAGAAATAACACAGGATGCAGCAGTTTTCCAGTTAGGAATGCCTCTTCTCTGCTGCATTGCAGTTACACCTCACTCTTGTCTTCTGCCTCTCAGCCATGTGCTTCCCCAGTCACTGCCCTGCTTGGACAAGTGTTACAAAGCTCCTTTAGGCAGTCTGTAAATACCCAAAGGGCACATTCTACAAATCAGCCTCCTACCCGTTGGCACTCAGCTTTACTCAATCCAGGGGTTAGGAAGCCCCAAACTGCTCTGTCTTTCTATGCCACCACCTCTGCCACCACTTTTCCAGGTGTGGACCTCATGCTTTGCTCATGGCTTTTTTTACTTGATGGTCCTGAGGTCATCTGTTCCTGCTTCTACAATGGCTCTTTAAAATCAATCCCAGCATTAGAGTCCTCTGAACCCTATTTGCCTGGTCCCACTCAATCATTTAGAATCCTGGTGTGGCACTATAGGATAAGCACTGGACCACAAGGTTGGTTTGAACAGCAAGGTCAGCAGTTCAAACCCACCAGCCACTCCTCAGAAACCCTATACGGGCCGCTATGAGTCAGAACCGATCAGATAGCACTCAACAACTATATATATATATGTGTGTGTGTGTATATATATATATATATAGGAGCTCTGGTTGTGCAGTGGTTATGTATTGGGCTGTGAACCACAAGGTCAGCAGTTCAAAACTACCAACTGTTCCATGGGAGAAAGATGAGGCTTTCTGCTCCCGTAAAGATTTACAGCCTTGGAAACCCTGTACAGGGTCACTATGAGTCCAAACCAACTCCACGGCACTTAACAACAACAATACACACACACACACACACACACACACACACACACACACTCTGGTAGCGTAGTGGTTACAAATCAGGTTGCGAACCGCAAGGTCAGCAGTTAGAAACTACCAACAGTTACATGGGAGAAAGATGAAGCTTTCT
Source organism: Chrysochloris asiatica (assembly GCF_000296735.1). Lineage (NCBI taxonomy): Eukaryota > Metazoa > Chordata > Mammalia > Afrosoricida > Chrysochloridae > Chrysochloris > Chrysochloris asiatica. The sequence continues at coordinate 1,857,554 of NW_006408752.1, forward strand.
GCTCCCATAAAGATTTACAGCCTTGGAAACCCTGTACAGGGTCGCTATGAGTTGGAACTGACTCCAATGCACAGAGAGAGAGAGAGAGAGTGTCCTGGTGTAGCGCTGTGGGCTAATGCATCAGACTGCAAAGTCGTTTAAACTGCAAGGTTGGTAGTTCAAGCTCACCAGCTGCTCCTTGGAAACCCTATACAGGGTCGCTATGGGTCGGAATCGACTCGACGGCACTTAACAACAACAACAATGATATATTTATATAGTTAAGTTGGTTCCACCTCATAGTGACCCTGTGTAGGGTTTCTGAAGAACAGCTGGTGAGTTTGCACTGCTAACCTTGCGGTTGAAACCTGCCTTACAGTCTAGCACATTAACCCACAATGCCACACCAGGACTCCATATGTATATGTAGGTACCTTAGGCTGGGTTCTCTAGGGAAGCAAGACCAGTGGTTAGTTTTGCCATTCTGCCAAAATATGTCAGCCTCTAGCTCCTCCTTATATGACTGCCCTTCCCCAGCATGGCCAAGAAAATAAACCTCTTTGCCAAGACTTCCTCGAGTTTCCCCATAGTCTGGTCTACAGAGGGATACTAGTTTCTTACTTCATGTCTGGATTGCTAAATTCAATCTTTTGATACTTCTGCTTTAAGAAGAGCTTTCGGAGTTCTGAGATTTTACTTTTAAATTAGCTGAATTAACGGTGCCTCAAGGCTGTAGCTCAGCCTGGGGACCCGACATTAGTAGTTTCTGTGGTTCTAGCGTCTAAATACTCTCACTTTGGCTGCTGGTGTTGTGAAAGGAGGTTTTCTAGAAGCCTTTTGGTAGAAAGTTATTTCCTTCTTGAAGCATGACATTTATTCAGCAACATGGCACTTCCCGTGTTACACCATTAAATATCCCCTAGGCAACAGTAGCCGGCGGCATGACTGATTACTTCTTCATACCTCATATTGTGTGACTTATAATATCATAGACAGAAATAGAGTAAGTCAGATGTAGGAGAGCTTCCCAGACTGGTGAGTATCAAACTTTATCAAGGCATCAAAATTGCCTGCAGGGTTTCTTAAAACAGATTGCAGTGCCTGAGAATTTGCATTTCTAATTAGTTTGAGGGGGATCCTGATGCTACTGATTAGGGAATCCCACTCTGGAAACCATTGTTATAGACAAAGTGGTGGTGGTTTTGTTCTGTGGAGTCGATTCGAACTCCTAGCAACACTGCACAGGGTTTCTGAGGTTGTAAATATTTATGGAAGCAGAAAGCCTCATCTTTCTCCCATGGAACAGCTGGTAGTTTCGAACTGCTGACCTTAACATTAGCAGCCCGACTCATACGTAACCACTGTGCTACCAGAGCTCCTTATAGACATACTAAGATATTACAAGAGAAAAGCAAACAAACAAAATGATACACTCAAACCCAAAGAAATGCACCTGTGAACACCTGAAACATCTGAGATGTTTTATTTTCGGAAGCATAACGTTTGTTGTTGTTGTTGTTAAGTGCCTCTAACTTGTGCTTAAACATGAATTCTTTGAAGAAATCCCATAAAGTAATGCCATGTGCTGTTCAGTTGATTACAACTCATAATGAGCCTATGGAACAGGGTAGAACTGCCCCACAGGGTTTCCTAGGTATGGAAGCAGATTGCCAAATCTTTAATCCCACTGAGCCACTGGTGAATTAAAACCACACCTTTTGGTTAGCAGCCAAGTGCTTAACCCTTGTGTAACCAAGGCACCTTTCCCACAAAATGCTACTGCATGGCAAATGATGAAGAACGCAAATTTGTGGAATTACCTATAATTTCAGGGGTATCTCCTAGCCTCTCATAAACAGAAACGTCTAAGAACAGGCTTTGAAGGGTCTTCGCCATTTCTAAGGCACGTTGCTTGTAGAAGTAAACTGAATACAGAACCATAAGTAAGTAAATTTTCTTTTTGTGAAATACAGAGTTCAAGCCGGGGAATACAAAAGCCCACTAACTTCAAGAAATAAAGTTCTAGGAAGCAGATGTCCAAGGGCAGGAGTGGGTCTGGGGGTGGGGAAGACTCACACAGTGAAGAGCACAGTAGAAGAACACTGAACACTTTTTTCTTTTGCGGCCATCACTGAAGCGACAGCGGCCGAAATGAAGTTCAATCCCTTTGTGTCTTCTGACCACCGGAGTAAGAACTGTAAAAGGCACTTCAATGCACCTTCCCACATTCGCATGAAGATTATGTCTTCCCCTCTTTCCAAGGAACTGAGGCAAAAATACAATGTTCGGTCCATGCCCATCCAAAAAGATGATGAAGTCCAGGTTGTTTGAAGATACTACAAGGGTCAGCAAATTGGCAAAGTAGTCCAGGTGTACAGGAAGAAATATGTCATCTACACTGAGCGGGTACAGCAAGACAAAGCTAATAGCACAATTGTCCATGTGGGCATTCACCCCAGCAAGGTGGTTATCACTAGGCTAAAACTGGACAAAGACTGCAAAAAGATCCTGGAACGTAAAGCCAAATCTTTCCAAGTAGGAGAGGAAAAGGGCAAATATAAGGAAGGAATGATTGAGAAGATGTAGGAGTAAAATAATCTCTTGTACAACTTCCATTAAAAACTGCAAAAAAAAAACAAAAAAAAACCCAAAAAACAAAAACAAAAGCACAGAACAAATAATAAAATTATTTTCAGAACACTGCAGAATAATAATAATAGCCACCATTTTTAAGGTGGTTTACTATGTGACAGTATTTTATTTTATGTTTTATCTCTTTATGCTGCTCTTCTGTCACCATCAAAAACATCAGCTTTCAAAGAAAAAAAACAAGCAAAATATTTTCCTAGCCTTTCAAAGTGAAAGTGATATGTAGGAACTATACAATGAGAATTATCTCTTGTTAAATTAAGTCAGTATTTAAACATTTCCTTCTCTAACACTTTTGTGAGAAATGGAGTCATTTTAAGCACTAATTTGCAGAAAGTTTTGTCAGAAATATGTAGCCTACTATAATTCTGAATATTTTGAAATCAGGAAAGATGTGTGTTAGGGTTATATTCTTTCACCATACTTATTCAATCTGTATGCTAAGCAAATAATCCGAGAAACTGGATTGTATGAAGAAGAACATGGTATGAGGATTGGAGGAAGATTCATCAACAACCTTTGATATGCAGATGGCACGACCTTGCTTACTGAAAGAAAAGATGAGTTGAAGTACTGACAAAAATTAAAGACTACAGTCTTCAGTATACATTGCACCTCAATGTAAAGAAAACAAAAATCCTCACAACTGGACCAATAAATAGCATGATAAATGAAGAAAAGATTGAAGTGTCGAAGATTTCATTTTACTTTGACCCACAATCAACACTCATGGAAGCAGCAATCAAGAAATCAAATGACATATTGCCTTAATCACTCTGCTACAAAAGACCTCTTTAAAGTTTAAAGAGCAAAGATGTCACTTTGAAGACAAAGGCCCAGCCAAGCCATGGTATTTTCAATTACCTTACATGCATGTGAAAGGTGAACGATGAATAAAAAAGACCAGAGAAGAATCAATACATTGTTGGCAAAGAATATTGAATATATTATGGACTGCCAGGAGAATTAACAAATCTGTTTTGGAAGAAGTATGGCTGACTTGCTCCTTGGAAGGGACTATGGTAAGACCTTGTCTCTTGTACTTTGGACATGTCAGGAAAGACCAATCCCGGAGAAGGACATCATGTTTGATAGAATGTTGTTGTTGTTGTTATGTGCTGTGGAGTCGGTTCCGACTCATAGCGACCCTGTACAGGGTTTCCAAGGCTGTAAATCTTTACAAGAGCAGAACGCCTCATCTTTCTCCCATGGAACAGCTGGTAGTTTCAAACTGCTCACCTTGCAGTTCGCAGCCCGATTCGTAACCACTACGCTACCAGAGCTCCTTGTTTGATAGAATAGAGGGTCAGCAAAACAGAAGACCTTCAAAAAGATGGATTGGCACAATGAGAGCAACAATGGGCTCAAACGTAACAACTGTGAGGCTGGCACAGGACTGGGCAGTGTTTCAGTCTGTTGTACAGAGCGTCGCTATGAGTCAGAAGTGATGCATCAGCACCTAGCAACAGCAAGAACAATAATTCAGGTCACATGAGTTTCTACAATAATTTACGTTTAATATCCTCTGTTTCTATATTTACAATACACACAAATGGGTGAAAAACAACAACAACACATACAGTAATAAATAAGAGCTGTCACATCTACAGGTGCTCTCCAGTCTCAGGAATGTGGGAAGTAATCCTTGAAAGGCCATTCTTAGAACTTCAGCTATGAAGGAGCTTAGAAATTTTGCTGGGAAAGACTTATGAATCATTTCAGTGGCCTAAAGGTTGTATTAAAAAATCGCATTGGCTCTATTTAGATTATGTATGTGGGAAAAGGACAATAAGGCATAAGACCACTGTGAGAAGACAGCAAATTATGCAGTGGCAAACAAACAATGCATAATTGTTTCTTCCAGATTTCTTCCGAATAGCCTTAGTCTGTTTTGTTTAGTTGAAGGAGAAAAACAGAGAAGAAAACACAGTCTTTCAGAGTATACATTCATATAAAATATCATTTTAAGATTGCAAACTATTGTGTAGGATTGTGAATACAGTTTGAAGTGTGGACTTCTCTTCCTGGCCATGATGAAGTAACAGGAAGCAAATTTACTCTCCTTCTGGAAACAACTAGAAAACCAGATAAATATAGATGAAGCAACTATTTTCATGAATTGGACAATAGGCAGCTCAAGACAGCCATTCCTGAGGGAAGGAAAGCAAATGAGGTCTATAATATGATGACGTCAGCTTTCACCCTGGAGACACGCTCCATATCTCAGAGCACGGAAGGAATCCCAGGCAGAACACAGCAGTTCTGGTACTTTGAAGAGACAGTGACTAGAATTCTGAGTTTACATGACTGGAGGTTATAGTGCAGAGTTTCAGAAAGGAGGGACTATTTAGAAAAGAAACCTAGAGGGACATCTGTAAGTTACTAAATACTAAGATATATATGTTGTTTTTGTTAAGTACCTTGGAGTCAGTGGCAACCCTGAAGGATTACCGAGGATCAGTTGGTGTGTTTGAACCATCAACTTAGCAATTAACAGCCCAGTGGTTACGAATTGGGCTGCAAACTGCAAGGTCAGCAGTTCGAAACTACCAGCTGTTCCACGGGAGAAAGATGAGGCTTTCTGCTCCCGTAAAG
>NW_006408752.1:1863206-1864621 GCF_000296735.1 Chrysochloris asiatica
GGAACCGACTCCATGGCACATAACAACAACAACAGCAACAGTAGTTAAGTTGTATTCAGTTTACCGTACAGCCTGAGTGTGCTAAAATTCCACATACCAGGAAAAGCAAAAGTTGTGATCTGAACAATTCACAGAGCTCACACAAAGCTAAGGAGTTATCCATATGTTAGTTAGCTAGAGTGGAGAGTCCTTGTTGGTCTCATAGGGCATTCATTTGAGATCCCTATTAGGTCATGCCTTAGGAATAAGGCTAAGAACTCTCTAGAGAAAATCAGAACCTAGACATGCCTTTAAAAAGCTTGAAAACAAGACTCTGAAAGATTAAATTGAATAACAACTAACTTAATTGTTTGCCAAAACAAAATCCAGCATTCTTTAGAGAAAAACAATGAAAATCTAAGCACACAACAATGTAATACTCAAAATGTCTACTATACAATTAAAAAATGTTTTCTAGATGTGCCAAGAAGCAAGAAAATGTGACAAATAATCAAAAGAAATGTAAGTAAATAAAAACAGAAACAGAAATCATGAGAGTAATAGAATTAACAGATGAGCATATTAAAATAACTATTATAACTGTGTCCAAATATGGAAAGGAAAACATAAGCAAAAAGAGAAATTATTGTTGCTAATTGCCATCAAGTTGGTGTCAACTTATGGTGGTGACCATATGTATAACAAAATGAAAATATTTTCACTGCCTATAGATTGATAGTCTTTTTTTCCCCCTTTCAGCATTTTAAAGGTCTCTTTATTATCTTCTGGCTTTCCTGGTTTGTGATGAGAAGTCTGCCATCATTCTTACCTTTGTTTCTCTAAACTTAATATAGTAAAATCTGTAAAAGTCAGAACCTGTAAAAGTTGGAAATCTGTCAGAAAAAGAAAATGCAAATATTTATCATTAATAGAGAGTGATAGAAAGGAAAACAAACAAACTTCAGTGTATAGGCAATAAAAATGTTTTTCAAAAAAAATGTAGGCACAGGCCAAAGCTAGGCTGATGCAGCGCTGAAGCCACGGAGCAACTTGAGGAAAAAGAGGTGTGACGACTTTTTTTTTTTTTTTAACTTTTCTTTCCTCCTCTCCCCTGTCACACCCTCTTCTGCCCAGCCCAGCCCAGGCATCTACAGGAGGGTGGGAGCACACCCCAAAAGGGTCCAGCATTGCACCTACAGGGTACAATTTTCCCATAGTGCAAAGAGGAAATCCCTGAAAGCCCCAGCAGTGGTCCCACAACTAATCCTTTGGCTGCATTTTATGATGTTTGACTCTGGGACTTAGCCCTAAAGTTGACCCTTTTACCTGGGCCGGAGACTTTATTTCTGCCTTACCTAACAAGAAACAGCAGGTCCAGAGAACAAACAAGATGGCGGATCGGGTGGACGTATAGCAGAGAGCTCCGCCAACAACAA
>NW_006408752.1:1868511-1870480 GCF_000296735.1 Chrysochloris asiatica
TGTGAACATCTTTCTTCCAATCATTTCTCAATATATCCCAGGAAGGATAGAACCCAAAAAAGTAGGCATATAAAGACTTTTCCAGAAAAACAGAATTTGAGAAAATTTCTCCACAGTAAACATTTATAAGAAAAGTAAAAAAAGTTCTTCAAGCAGGAGGAAAATATAGATATACACAAAGAATGATGAGCATTAAAAATGATAAATATAAGAATAAATATGATGGGTTTCCGGTCTTACGGATTTTGGTTCGGAGGAGGGGTAGGTGCAACTTTTCTTCAGTCATCCCGCATCTGGGTTCATCCAACACCAGCCACCTCCGCCATGCTTCCCAAGTTCAACCCCAATGAGGTCAAAGTTGTATACCTAAGGTGTACCGGTGGGAAAGTTGGGGCTACATTCCCTCTAGCCCCCAAGATCGACCCCTGGGTTTGTCTCCAAAAAAGGTTTTGGTGATGACATTGCCAAGGCAACTGGTGACTGGAAGGGGTTAAGGATTACAGTGAAACTGACAATTCAGAACAGACAGGCTCAGATTGAAGTGGTGCCTTCTGCCTCTGCCCTGATCATCAAAGCGCTCAAGGAACCACCCAGAGACAGAAAGAAGCAGAAAAATATTAAGCATAGTGGAAATATCAGTTTAGATGAGATTATCAGCATTGCCTGGCAGATACGACATCAGTCTTTGGCCAGAGAACTGTCTGGGACTATTAAAGAGATCCTGGGGACTGCCCAGTCAGTGGGCTATAATGTTGATGGCTGCCACCCTCATGATATCATAGATGACATCAATAGTGGTACTGTGGAATGCTCATCTAGGTAAGAACTACAAAGAAAATATTCAATAAAGGATCATTTGATAAGCAAAAAAAAAAGAATAAATATAATGGATTTTTCTTATCATTTTAATGCCTTTAAAAGATAACAAGCAGCTTTACAACAAAAATTAAAAATACTGTATTGTATGGTTTATAAAATATGTAGAGGTAAAATTTTTTAAAATAACATAAATAATTAGAGGATAACACGGAAGTATATTTTTATAAGATTTTTGTCTAATTTGGAAGTTGTATAATATTATTTGAAAGTATACTGTGATAAGTTAAAAGTAGATCTTGTAACCCCAACCACTAAAGAAGCAAAAAGAATACAACTAGTAAGTAAGTCAATAGTGGAGATAAAAGAATTATAAAAATTACTCGATTAACACAAAAGAAAGTAGGAAAATATGGGAAAAAAATAAACAATGATCAAATTAAAATTTTAACATTTATAGAAGACTTACATGCTATCATATAAATAATTCCATTAAATTAACATAATTACAATCACAACAAATGTAAATGGTCTAAAGACTGCAATTCAATGAAGTATATGTTGCTGTTGTTAAGTGTTGTCAAGTCGGTTCTGACTCATATATGGTTTCCAAGGCATGGCTGGTGGGTTTGAACAACCAACCTTGCAGTTAACAGTCCAGTGTTTATCCTACAGTGCCACACCAGAACCAAGTATATATTTTGTACACACACACACACAAATGCTCTAAATATAGAGATATACATTGATGTTGATGATGATGTGCCATGCAGTCAGTTCTGAGTCATAATGACCCTGTAGAGGGTTTCTGAGGCTATATATCTTTATAGGAGCTGAAATTCTCATCTTTCTCACTCAGAGCAACTGGTAGATTTGAACTGCTGACTTTGTGGTTAGTAGTCAACTCATAATACACTATACTGCCTGAGCTCTTTAAAGATATACATTAGTGGTGGTGGTGGTTGTGTGGCCCCTAGTTGGTTCCAACTCGTAGTGGCCTTGTACAAGATTTCTGAGGCTGGAAATCTTTATGTTTACCTGTGCTTTATTGACTATGCAATGATTTTCAATTGCGTGGATCATGACAAGCTTTGGACAACATTGAGAAGTATGAGTATTCCAGAACACTTAATTGTGCTTATGAGGAACCTGT
>NW_006408752.1:1871125-1874510 GCF_000296735.1 Chrysochloris asiatica
AAAGCTGGACAGTGAATCAGAAAGACCATAGAAGAATCAATGCATTTGAGTAACGGTGTTGGAGGAGAATACTGAAAGTACCATCGGCTGCCAAAGAACAAACAGATCTGTGTTGGAAGAAGTATTACCAGAGTGCTCCTTGGAAGCCAGGATGGCCAAACTTCGTTGTTCATACTTCGGACATATTGTCAAGAGACACCAGTCACTGGAGAAGGATATCATGTTTGGTAAGGTGGAGGGTCAGAGAAAAAGAGGAAGACCCCCAGCGAGATGGATAGGCAAAATGGCAGTATCAATGGACTCAAACATGGCAACAATTGTGAGGTTAGCCCAGGACCGGGCAGTGTTTTGTTCTGTTATGCCTAAGATCACTATGAGTCAGTATCAACTCGATGGCACCTAACAAGAACAACAACAAATCTTCATGGGAGCAGAAAGTGTCCTCTTCCTCCCATGGAGCTACTAGTAGATTGAAACTATTGCCCTATCAATTAGCAGCCAGCTCGTAATCCACTGTGCTACAATGCTCCTTAAAGATACGGTCATGGTAAAATAAAATAGACCATGCAAACACTAGGTATAAGAAAGATAGAGTAGCTGTACTAATGTCCGATACAGTCAGTTTTTAAACAAGATATACTCCACGGATACCGAAGGGCATTTCATTAGAATAAAAGGTTCAATTCACATAGAAGTCGTAACACAATCATAAATGTGAAGCACTACAAAACAGAGTTTCAATATACTTAAAACTAAAGCTGAGGATAACATGGATCATGTATCGGGCTGCTAATCTCAAGGTTGGCAGTTCAAAACTACCAGCCATTCCGCAGGAGAATGATGAGGCTTTCTGCTCCCATAAAGATTTACAGCCTTGGAAACTCCGTGCAGGGTCACTATGAGTCGGAACCGACTCTACAGTACTTAACAACAACAACAACAATGCAACACAAATATTAAATTGGATGGATCAACAGACTTAAACAAAGAAGCAAAAACTAAAAAATCATTTCAAAGTAAACATAGGAGAGAATCTTTACAAACTTTATGTGGGCAATGATTTCTTAGAAAGAATGTAAAAGGTACAAATCATAAAACAATAAATTAGAATTCATAAAAAATTTAAAGGTGTGCTCTTTTAAAGATAACTTTGAGAAAATGAGAAGGTAATCTATGAAATAAGACATAATATATCCAAAGACTTATATCCATAATACATGATTTTGTTTTTGTTGTTTAGTATCATCAAGTAGGTTCTGATTCACAGCGACTCTGTATAAAGTTTCCAAGGAGTGGCTGGTGAGTTTGAACCACTGACCCTGAAACTAAGTGCTTATCCTACAGTGCCACACCAGGACTCCAGAACATCTGGAGAGGTCTTCTAAGTCAATAATCAAAAGACAAACAACTTAATTAAAAATAGGGCAAAAATTGTTGACACACACTTCAAAAACAAGAATGGCCAAAAGCACATGAAAAATGTTCTTATCACTCATCATTGTTCTTAAGTGCCATTGAGTTGGTTCTGACCCATAGCAACCCTGTATAGGGTTTCCAAGGAACAACTGGTGAGCTTGACACACTGACCTTGGGGTTCAAACTGACTTTGTAGTCCAGTGTATTAACCTAAAGCACCACACCAGGACTCCATTTAGTATTAATTATTAATGATAATTAATCATTGTTATTTGTAATAAATTAATAATATTGATCATTTATTAATCATTATTGTAATGCCAATAAAACTACAATGTGACATCAAACACGCCCAGTAGAATGGCTATCGTGTGAAAGACTGACAATACTAAGTCTTAGCAAAGATGTGGAGCAACTGGAAGTCTCATACATTGCTGATTAGCATGACCATTTTTTACTAAACATATGCTTACCATGCAACCCTACAATTTCAATTCTAAGCACTTATTCAAGAGAAAGAAAAACATATGTCCAAAGCTATGTCCATGGATAGCCATAAAAACCTTCTCATAGTAGCTCCAAACCAGAAGCAATCCACAGGTATCATTTGCAGGTGAATGAATGAATTGCAGTACATTCAAACAATGGAATTGTACTCAATAATAAAAAGTAATAAACTATTGCTAAACACAGCAACATAAATAGGTATGAAAATCATTTTACTGGGTGAAAGATGAAAGACACAAAAGACTATATTATGATCCCATCAATATGAAACACTAAAAAAAGACAAATCTAGCCTAGTATAATAAGGAGCTCTGGTAGCGAAGTGGTTACTAGTTGGGCTGCTCACCTCAAGGTCAGCAGTTCGAAACTACCAGCTGACCTGTGGGAGAAAGATGAGGCTTTCTGCTACAGGGTTGCTACAAGTCAGAACCAACTCCACAGCACACCACCACCACCAGCAACCTAGCTGAGGATGAGTTATTTGGGGTCTATGGTTGGGGCTGGGGATTGACCAGGAAGTGGCACAAGGGACAGGGAGATGGAATTGTTCTATATCTAAATTGTGGGGGTGATTACACAGTCAGGGTGGCACAGGAGTTAAATGTTCAGTTGCTAACAGAAAGGTCAACGATTTGAACCCACCAGATGCTTCATGGAAAAGATGTGGCAGTCATATTCTAGAAAGATCTTTAACCTTGAATATCCTATAGGACAGTTCTACTTGTCCTATTGGGTCCTGATGAGTCAGAATCACCTCAGTGGCAATGGGTTTTACCCCTTTGCCAAAAATTCATCAACTGTTTACAGGCAGTCCCCAACTTACAAACATCAGACTTAGGATGACTCAAACTTGCTCTTTAATGTTATACAAATTTGCCCTCAGCTTGAAAATATTAAACCAACCCCTAACCAAAATCAAGCCAACTGCCATCAAGTTGATTCTGGCTCAGAGTGACCCCGTAAAAGATTTCCAAGGCTATAAATCTTTACGGGAGCTGGCAGCTGCATCTTTCTCCCTTGGAGTAGTTAGTGGATTTGAACTGCCAACCTCACAATGAGCAGACCAATACTTATCCTATAGTGCCACCAGGGTTCCTAAACTAGTCCCTACTCACTTGCTGCACATGCAGTCCTTTCTTGCACTAAAGTAAGGCTAAACAAGAACTTGAGTTATGTACCTGGTCTGACTTGCCTATAAATTTAACTTAAATTCATACTTAGGAAAGGATAGCATTCTTAACCTCAGGAATGCTTGTATTTTATACCTCTTAACATGTACCTGAGTCCATGTTAAGGCGTGGGACTGTAGGATAAGCAATGGACACAAGACTGGTGATTAAAACAAACCAGCCGCTCCTTGGAAACCCAATACAGGGTCGCTACAAGTCCAAACCGATATCTGACAATGTTTCTCTGCTATGCATAGAGTTTTCAGTGACTAGCGATTCGGAAGTAGTTTGTC
>NW_006408752.1:1876085-1877123 GCF_000296735.1 Chrysochloris asiatica
TCGGTTCCGACTCGATGGCACCTGACAACAACAACAACAACAAGTCCAAACCAACTCAACAGTTAATAACATAACAACACCAAGACATACTCCTTTACCATACAGAGTTTATTAAAGTTTAATTAAATGTACTTTTTAAAACTTGCAGCACACATCATGAAGAAGATAATAAACTTGTCATTCCTTACTAATCGTATTACTTTTTAGCCTAGTTTACATTTAGACAACTGACGTTTTTCTAGCATATGCATTGAGAGACCAGCAGTTGTTTTCATTCTGCAGAAGTTCTTGGAGAACAGATGAGACAGCTGGTTTGTATGCTACACCCAAGGTGATGATGGTAACAGAACTTTCAGGCCTGTAAAAACAATCATTGCTGCCAGACAAGCATTATTGAAGCCAAGTGAAAGGAAGATCACAGGTACACCTCTATCTCAGCTGTGTGTGAGATCAGCTTCTCGTGAAACATTTGTATTCTCTTGGCTTTTAATTCAGTCTTACTTGGCATAGGCACCTGAGCTAGGGACCCTGGACTTGTTTCACACTCTTCTCTTCCTCTTTCTCTCTCTAACTCCTTTCGTAAATCAAAGATTACACTGGAAATGAGAATGAATGCTTCTTTAGCTTGGTTTGTAAACCAGCGTAAGCTTATTTTCACAAACTCACCATCCCACCAGCATCTGCATCCACATAACTCTGTCTTGACACTTGTTTCAACAAATGAATTATCTGTACGCCTATCAAAATCCAGTCCCTCTATATCTGCTAGATGACATGCACTCTTGACAACTCAAGAACATCTCTCCAGCAATCCCCTTTCTTCTCCTGAATCATTGATCTCCCCCTCTCTACTGAACCATTGTTAGCACACAGACATGGTACTATTTCTCCCAACTTAAACAAAAGCCACCTTCTCTTTACCTTCATTCCAACCATCATCTACAATGATGCAAAAATAATAGCAATTAGAAGAGAAATTCCTCATCCCCATTACTAAATTTACAAGTCAATCTGTTGTTGTTGTTGTTAAGTGTCGTC
>NW_006408752.1:1896363-1897702 GCF_000296735.1 Chrysochloris asiatica
CTACCAGTGCTTCTTAAAGTTATATTGAAGTACTTGAAGGTTGTTTAGGAAGAAAAGTTTCCAGGAGGGCTGATCCTTTATTTAAGCCATGACTTGTTGAGAAGAAGAATTTTGGCAGTCAAAGTTTGGTCTCAGTTTCCTTTCATGGAAACCAAACAGCACAGCAGGATTCAAGCACAAGCCAGACCCAGGTCACTCCTAAATCTACCCAGGTCATCAGTCAACTCATGGAAAAGAATTAATGACCAAATGTGCAAAACAAAGGGATCATGTGGCAATCCTGACCAACAAACTGATGACACAAACTTATGTTAGTTCTGGAAGGGAACTTGCAGACATTCTAATGTCATCCTAACATCTCTCACTCGTGTCCCAATTGCTTGCAAATCCTATTGACTTTACCTGCAAAATATATTCAGAATATGATCATTTTTTACTGCTTCACTGACACCATCCTGGTCTAAACCACCATCATCTCTCACTTCAGATTGTCGGTGCAATGGTCTTGTAGTAGGTTTCCTTCTTCAACATAACTCTACTCAGGATCTTCTCAATATAGCAGCCAGGATAGTCTTGCTACAAATTAAATCAAATCCCATCACTACTCTACTCAAAACTCTCCAATGGCTCCCTGTGTGACTCTAAGGCCTTTCTGATCTCAGTACCTCCTGCTTTTTCCTTGTTCACTCTCTCCTGCTAATTGGCCTTCTTTCTGCACCTTGAACATGCAGGTATGCTCCGTTCCCAGCCTTATGCCTGCTATTCCTCCTGCTTCGGATGGTGTTTCCCAAATATCTACATGGATAATTTCTCACTTCCTTCAAGTCTCCACTCATATATCACTGTATCAGGGAGAGCTTCTCTGTCCTCCCTATTTAATATAGCAACTCCATCCCTGGAAGTCCTTACACCCTTTTCTCTCTGGCACATACCACCATATGACAGCCTCCCTTCCTCTCTTCCTTCTTCCCTTCTTCCCTTCCCCCCTCCCACCCCTCTCTCTTCTTTGCTCTTGTATTCTCGTCTTTCCCCCCACAGTCAAAGGTGTGCTCCAAGAAGGGAAGTTGTGTGTCTGTCCGGCACATGTCAAATTCTCAGTAATTACTTACTGTATGAATAATAGAAACCTTGTTGTGTAGATGAGAATTTAGAAAGAGCAAGTTACTATCTTGTGATTGTTATGGTTTTGTGTCAAGTTGGCTTAGCCAGGATTCTCAGTGGTTTAGCAGTTAAGGTGTAGTTACCACCTCTATGAGCAGATAGATAGAATCTGATGCAAACACTCCCATAATGTGATCTGATGTGATCAGCACAGATCTGATGTAATTATCCCATGTGC
>NW_006408752.1:1898777-1900580 GCF_000296735.1 Chrysochloris asiatica
CCTTAGGACCATCAAGGCAGAAGAGCATGAGCGGAATGTAGGACCTTTTCCAGAGAAGCAGCGACACCAGAGATGGAGGCAGAAATGAGGCTATGGAGAGATAGAACAGCTGAGGACTCTAGATTCATGGATAGAGAAAGGCTGTGTGCTCACAGCCAGGAGGCAGGCTTACAGAATGTACCCCTTGGTTGTTTAAATTATTATATATTCCTGAGTGTTTTTGTGTAAATCCAAAAAACAAAAAGAGGGAATAGAAGCAAATACTGTTGAATGATGATGCACAAAAGAGATTATAATCATTGCAATGAAACAATGAGTGTAGAACCAATGCTCTCCCATGTAAACTATCACTCAATTCACAATAAAAACTTTAAAAAACAAAACATAAGAGCCAGGAGTGGAGTGCATACTTTGGACCCGTGTCCCTGCATTATGAAGCTCCTAGAACCAGGGAAAGATTGATGCCAGGACACATGGAGATCTCCAAAGAATGCATGGACTCTAGACACCAAAAGGACACAAGGACTTTCCCCCAGAGCCTGTGCTCTGAATTCAGACTTCTAGCCTCTTAGGCTGTGAAAGAATAAGTTCTTATTTTTTAAGGTAATCACTTGTGGTATTTCTATCCTTCATTGCCTTCGTCCTCCTCTGCTGCTCACATTGACCTCCTGATCTCACATATGCACAGAGCCAGAGTAGAATCCTGTGGACTGAGCAGTTTCCCTAAAGGCCATCTGGATGCTTCAGGCAGGCAGGCAAATACAGTGCAGAGTCCTTGGGCTTTCCTCTCCCGCCTCCTGAGAACTGAACTTTACGCCAGCTTCCTCCCCAATGTCCTGACTGAACTAGTGCAAAAGTAACAAGACAGTGATTGATTATCTTAGCCCTCAGGCCACCCATGCAGACACATGAACTCTAGCATCCCAGACAACATCACCTCTGTCTTCTGTGTGCTGTGGTGTGTAAGGGTAGGACACACTGCCTTATCTTCCCCATCCCCACCTTCCTGCTTGTTTTCCTCTTGTGCAGTCTCTGCAGCCAGAATCTTTATGCTATTTCAGACATCGGTGGGTGAGCGAAGACCTGTCCAAGGGAAGTTATTCCCACAATACAAATGACAGCACATTAAGAATTCCCATATTAAAAGATCTAAGGTCCCCTTCCAAAGACAGAAAACCCAGTTCAATAAGGCACCCACCCACTGCCATCTACTCAATTCCAACTCATAGGGACCTATAGGACAGAGTTGTTGTTGTTATTAAGTGCCATCGAGTCAGTTCCAACTCACAGCGATCCTGAATAGGGTTTCTGAGGACTGAGCTTGAATCACCAACCATGTGGTTCAAACCGAACTTGCAGTCCAGCACATCAACCCACATTGCCCCACCAGGACTCCATAGGACAAAGTTGTGTTGTTAGGTGCCATCAAGTTGGTACTGACTCATAGCAACCCAATGCACAACAGAATGAAACACTGCCTGAACCTGGGCCAACCTCACAATTGTTGCCACGCTTGACCCCATTAATACTGCCATATTGCCAATCCATCTCGCTGGGGGTCTTCCTCTTCACTATTCTTCTCTAGTGACTGGTCCTTCCTGACAATATGTCCAAAGTATGAGAGACAAAGTTTGGTCATCTGGCCTCCAGGTACACTCTGGCTGCACTTCTTCCAAAACAGATCAATTGGTTCTTTTGGCAGCCCATGGCACTTTCAATATTCTCCTCCAACATCATAACTCAAAAGCATCAATTCTTCTATGGTCTTCTTTATTCACTGTCCAGCTTTCACATGCATATGAG
>NW_006408752.1:1900930-1924095 GCF_000296735.1 Chrysochloris asiatica
CTTCCTTCAATCTTGATGCCACATTTTCCTTCATATAACCCAGATTCTCGGAATATTTGCTCAGCATACAGGTTGAATAAGTATGGTGAAAGAATACAACTCTGTTGCATACCTTTCTTAATTTTAAACCAGTCAGTGTTCCCATGTTCTGTTTGAACAACTGCCTCTTGGTCCATTTACAGGTTCCTCATGAGCACAATTAAATGTTCTGGAGTGCTCATACTTCACATTGTTGTCCATAGCTTGTTATGATCCACACAATCGAAAGGCTTTGCATAGTCAACAGAGCACAGGTAAACATCTTTCTGCTGCCAAATAGCATTTCCAAGGCTGTACATGTTTACAGATGCAGACTGCTACATCGTTCTCCCTCAGAGCAGCTAGTAGGTTTGAACCGCTGACCTTTTGGTTAGCAGAGACCAAGCAGGGGCGGAAGCAGACCCGCCACAGACTGACGCCTGTGGGAAACTCCCAGATAAAGGCGTAAACAATCTTTTTTGTTTTATTTTGTTCTTTATTTTGGTATCTGTTCATTGGCCTCTCGCTGTCTGCGCACCTCCATTCTGGTGACTAGAGGGGGTGCCTGAGCGAGTGGACATCCCCTCACCCCCAACACTGGAGTATTCTACTAAGCATGTGCACTGATCCTCTCAGCATTTAAAGGGACAGATCCCACTTAAAACCAAACGGCAAAACAGCCACAGCCAGCCCTGAATTGTTTATTACATAAAGTCAAGCTACAATCACACCCTACAAAACCCCACAATCCAGGCAAGAACTAATACCAACTTCCATACACTAGGGAGGTAGACAACACCTGCAAAAGTTACTCTAAGTTAAGTAATAAGAATGAAAGTGAAGCCCATCTCCTGGTCACATCTACCGGGAGGCAATCAGAAAGCATAAAAAATCCCAAAACATACACTCAATTAAATATTAAGGCCACAACTAACCACTGAACATGTCAAAGAAGCAAAAACAGATGACCTTATTAGCACATATCCAGAAACAAGATAAAGTGTCTGAGACAAATGAGCTGTAGGTAGACCCTACATTCCATACTGGAAGAAGGGCAGGCCTTGAGAAGGAATTCGG
The DNA here is from genome assembly GCF_000296735.1 of Chrysochloris asiatica. Lineage (NCBI taxonomy): Eukaryota > Metazoa > Chordata > Mammalia > Afrosoricida > Chrysochloridae > Chrysochloris > Chrysochloris asiatica. The sequence continues at coordinate 1,902,026 of NW_006408752.1, forward strand.
AAAAATGAGTATAAAATGTATCAAAACACTTCACAATGGAGTTGAGATAAATTAGGAAGAAGTCAGGAAAGCGCTACAGGAACAATCAGCATTGGAAACAAGTTAAAACCTACAGACAGAGGTCCAAACAATCTATAAGAGAATATCAGAAATTGACCTTTTGGTTAGCAGTGGAGTGCTTAACCACTGCACCACCACCATTCCTCAATAAAAGACAAATGGTGAAAAACTTCAGTGGCTGCTGTCCCTCTGCAAATACTATTCTGGAACAAAATTACATTTTCACTCTACAAGATATGAAAATGAGTCTTGCAAAAAGGAGGCTTTCCAAACAGACATACTTTTCATTGGGCTACTTGGCAAAGATGTGCATTGTCAGTAAACTATCAGTACTATTTATCACAATCTTCCTAATATGATTACATCACCAGCCAGAACAGGATCTAGAACTTCTCAACTTTCTAAAGTGCTCTTATGCTACTAAGAGGATCTTTTATGTAATTTTCAAAACAGCAGACTTGATGAAAAGTCCCTGAGAAGTTAATTTTCCTTTTCATATTCTGTTTCATTGCACCAAGATAGCTGTGATGACTAATGTTATGTGTACACTTGGCTAGGCTGTAGTGCTCAATTGTGTGGGAAATACTTTGCAGATATGATTAGCATTTATAATCATTTGATTCTACGTAAAGGAGATTTCCCTCAATAATGTAAATGCGCTTTATTCAATCAGTTGAAGGCCTTCAGAACAAAGAGGTTTCTTGGAGGAGAAATAATTTCATGTCAAGACTGTGGCATAGATAAGCTTCTAGAGTTCCCAGTCTGCTGCTATGGATTTTGAACAATTGCACAGGTCAATTACTTAAAATAAATCAATCTCTCTGTCTCTCATACATTTATGTGTGTGTGTTTACCAGTTGCTATGGAGTCATTTCCAATTTATGGCAACCCCAGGTGCATCACAGTAGAACTTTAATGGCTGCTTTCTCAGAAGTAGATTGCCAGATCTTTCTTCTGAAGCACTTCTGGAACCCCTACTTTCAGTTCTGGAACAATCTACTTTCTGGAACCCCTACTTTCAGTTCCTGAACAATCTACTTTCAGTTGGTAGTTGAGAATTTGCACTACCCAGGGTCTGTGTGTGTGTATGTTGGCGGTGTTGTTGTTGTTGGATGCCATGAAGTTGGTTCTGAATCATAGTGAGTCTATGTACAACAGAATGAAATTCTGTCCGGGCCTGTGCCATCCTTACAATTATTATGTTTGAATCCATTGTTTCTGCCACTGTGTAAATCCATCTTGTTGGGGGTCTTCCTTGTTTTCAGTGACCCTCCCCTTTACCAAGCATCATGTCCTTCTCGGGGGACTGGCCCCTCCTGACAATGTGTCCAAAGAACAAGAGATGAAGTCTCATCATCTTCACTTCTAAGGAGCATTCTGATTGTACTTCCAAGACAGATTTCTTTGTTCTCTAGTAGTCCACGGTACTTTAAATAATCTTCGCCAAATGTATCCGTTCTTCTATGGTCTTCCTTAATTCATTCTCCAACTTTCACATGCATGTGAGGTGACTGAAAATACCATGACTTGGGTCAGGCTCACCTTAGTCCTGAAACTGACATCTTTGCTCTTTAACACAAGAGTATAGCAGATTTGCCTAATGCAATACATCCTTTGGTTTGCCGACTGCTGCTTCAATGAGTGTTGATTGAGGATCCATGCAAAACGAAGTCTTTGACAACTTCAATCTTTTCTCTATTTATTGATTTATTTATTGTGAACTGAGAGAATACGGGCTTTACACCATTGTTTCATTGCAACGATTACAATCTCCTCCATGCATCATCATTCAACAGTCAGTATTTGCTTCCATTCCCTCTGTTTTGTTTTGTTTTGGGGGGTGGGGCATGTACAAAAAACACTCAGGAATATATAATAATTTAAAACAACCAAAGGGCACATTCTGCAAGCCTGCCTCCTGGCCACCAGCACTCAGTCCCTCTCCTTTTCTCCACCTATTATAATGTTATTTATTAGTCCAGCTGTGAGGATTTTTGTTTTCTTTACATTGAGGTATGATCCATAACGAAGGCTGTGATCTTTGCTGTACATCAGTAAATATTTCAAGCCCTCTTTTCTTCTAACAAAGAAAGTTGTGTGTATGAGTGATCTTTAGAAAAGTTCTTGGAAAAATTACATTATCTTTTAATTCTACTTTTCCGTAAACTTTTTGAAGCCCCCTTGTGTATATGTGTGTGTGCCCCGTTGTTTCTGTTCTGTGGGAAACCTTAATACAACACTTTTGAATTTTCTCTTTTAAAATGATATTATCAGGTCACTTACCTTCTTAGTAGTGTCCCAATCACTTTCTCAGGAGGAGTCCTATCACATTTGCTTAAAAAAAAAGCAACCAGAATGCCATCAAGTTGATCACCTAAAGGTTGCTGGTTCGAACCTACCTTCAAGTGCTTTGGAAGACAGGTCTGAAAATTTCCTTCCCAAAGCCTTGAAAACCCTAAGGAACATAGTTCTGTCTTGACATAGCAGGGGCTGTCATATGTATTAGATGGCTGCTTTTTCATCTATTTTATACTTCAGTTTAATTTTCGACAGGGAAGTCGGAAAACTTTAAACGAGCAAAGCAACAGCTGGGACTAAGGTAAGGAAGCAAGGCATCTAGGGTACACATTTAAGAAGGAACTCATTCTCAGATGCTGACCCTGCACTTTTGCGCCTCCTTATATGTTATACCCTATGCACCTCACTCCTAAGGAGGCACTCTGTCTCTGGGCCATGTCACTGCATTAGTGTCCTAGGCATGTGGTAACAAAGAGCCACAAACTGGGTGACTTACAAGAACAAAGATGTATAGCCTCGGTTCAGGTTACAAGTCTATGTTCAGGGTCTCAGTAGAGCCATACTCTCTTCTAAAACACTACACGGAAGATGCTTTTCTTGTCTCTCATGACGTTTGGTAGTCCCCGGCATTCCATGACTCTTCCTTGGTATTCTTCTCTCTGTGTGTATTTCTGTCTTTTCTCCTCCTTTATAAGGGCATCACTCAGTTTGGAATAGAATCCACTCTACTCTAATATGATCGCATGTTAACCTAACATCTTCAACGACCCTATTTCCAAACAAGGTCACATTCACAGGGATTGGTGCTAGGACATATATCTGGGGGGTGGGTTAGGGATGGGGACACAGTCAACCTATACCAGTCACGAATCGGAAAGCTGAGGTCAGACAATACCAGTTTAAGGAATATGAACCTTGGTGTAGGTAAGGGAAGACAGACTGCTTTACAGAAGGGGACTTGGGTTCCAATGCCTTTTTGCCACACTAATACGCTGTGGGTTGTAGGAAACACTGCAACTTAGGTACCACTGAGAAAGGAAAACATGCTGGCCATTAAATTATAACATAATACCCTAATTTCAGTCCTTTTATGATACAAGAATTGGTCTTACTACTTTGAATTTCTTATCTATACTGAGGGATTACGCAATTTCTCCTGCCCTCACTTTAGTTACCTGACATGTGACTGGTAATCCTAAACACATATCTCAGTAGCAAGACATAAATCTGGGCTTATCTATCTATAGATATCCTTTCTTTCTCAAAAGCACTTGGTTGTTACCTTGCCCAAAAAAAGCAAACAAAACAAATCTGAACTTGCATCATTCTTCTCATGACAAATATTTGCTTCATCAATATCAAATTTATACCCCATGCTCTATTTCCTTGACTCTCCATGTAAACAGTGCCTTTTTGTTTCAGTGCCAAATCTGTGTAACCTTTATTGAAGTCATTGTAATCAGCAATTAAACTCATCACATATAGTATGCAATGGACTTGCCTCTATGAAAATATGATGGGTGGTGGTTCGGTGGTAAAATTCGTGTTTTCCATGCAGGATACCCAAGTTCAATTCCCAGTCAGTACGTAAAATGAAAAGCGACCATCCATTTATCATTGATGACTTGTGTGCTGCTATTATGCTGAACATGTTTCAGAGAAGCTTCCAGAATAAGATGGAAGAAAGGCCTGGTAATCTACTTTTGAAAATCAGTCAATGGAAACCCTATAGAGCCCAGCAGTCTGATCTGCAATCAACTGATCTGGGGATGGTGTGGGACCTCTGAATGTTGTGCATGGAGTAACTATGACTCAGGAGTCAGCCTCATGGCAATCAGCAACAACAACATAACTGAGTACACATATGTATGACAACTACACAGGGCTGGATTAAGGCACAAGAAGGCCCTAAATATTGACAATCTAGAGTGCCCTTTCTTCTGCTTCCTCATGCATTCCAACAGGGTATGTGAGTTATATACACGTATATACATGTGTGTGTGTGTGTGTGTGTGTGTGTGTCTGAACTATCCAAATGTAACTTCCTTTCAAAGGCAACTATAATATTAGCAATTAAACACAAAAATGGAATATACCATTTTAGAAGAATGAGATGAACTGTATTATAAAATTTTTAGTGGAAGTGGGGTACTAAGATTTTTACTATTTACCACATTTACTTATGAAGATTAAAGAGCACAGCCTTCGATATGGATTACATCTCAATGTCAAGAAAACAAAAATCCTCACCACTGGACCAATAAACAACATTCTTATCAATGGAGAAAAGACTGAAGTTGTCAAGGACTTCATTCTTCTTGGATCAACTATCAACACGCGCGGAAGTAGCAGTCAAGAGATCAGACGACGTATTGCACTAGGCAAATCTGCTGCACAGGAACTTTTTAAAGTGTTGAAGAGTAGAGATGTCAGCTTGAGGACTAGGGTGCGCCTGACTCAGGCCATTGTGTTTTCAGTAGCCTCATATGTATGTGAAAGCTGGACAGTGAATAAGGAAGATCGTAGAAGAATTGATGCCTTTGAGTTGTGGTGTTGGAGGAGAATACTGAAAGTGCCATGGACTGCCAAAAGAACCAATAGATCTGTTTTGGAAGAAGTGCAGCCAGAGTGCTCCTTGGAGGCCAGGATGGCTAAACTTCGTCTCTCCTACTTTGGACATATTATCCGGAGGAAACAATCGCTGGAGAAGGATGTCATGCTGGGTAGGGTGGAGGGTCAGAGAAAAAGAGGAAGACCCCCAACGAGATGGATCAGCCAGGTGGCATCATTGATGGACTCAGGTGTGGCAGCGGTAGTGAGGTTGGCCCAGGATCGAACATTGTTTCGTTCTACTGTGCATAGGGTCGCTATGAGTCGGTTCCGACTCGATGGCACCTGACAACAACAACAACAACAACAACAACCACATTTTCTACAATAAAGAATATTCCACATACACTATAAAAAAGGAAATGAGTCAGTGAACTTAGTTGGTTTCACAATCAATTCATTGTTGATCTCCCATAACAACAAAAAAAAAAATTGACTTTTACCAACTCTGTTTTAATGGCTTTTACTTCAATTTTTATGCTTGTTTTGTATGAATGCTAAAATTACAAATGAACAAATGAAAAGATATCATTAAAATTTTAATGATCAGAAAACAAATATCACATACATTAGAACTTTTCATGTTAAAAAATATTAATAGTTCCAGCATTATTTTAATGTTTGCTGTTAGTATTTTATTAAATGATTACCTGTGTTAGTATTATATTTAATATACGCTAGACTGCATCTGCATGTATGCCAACCATATTTTAAAGAGAAAGTTATTATTTTCAGAACTTAGAACCTAACTCTATACGTAATGCTATGCAGTTAAGTAACATTATTGAATTCATTGCCAATAGTAGGCCTATTCAAGTTTGCTGTTCTGCGTCATCTGGTACCATATGTTGTTTACCAGGATGTGCATAAGAGCATACCCTTGTGTTTGGATCATGACAAAGTGCTGGAGTTGCTGGATCAGCAAAGGTGGATATATAAGATTATTCTCTCAAAATGGATCAGAGAAGTGTCATCTCTTAATATAATCATTCCTTGCCCAGAAACCATTCAAGTTGGATCCAGTTGCATGTTGGGTGAATGTAGCGAGAGTTAGACTCAACAGTCCACCTTCACCATAAGGTTCAAGCCCTTATGTTATCCCCTAACTCGCAAAAGCCATTGACTGTGATCCCAGGATCATTAAAATTCCACTGGGGTGGGAGAAAGGGTGGTGTGTTGTGTGTCACCAAGTTGAGAGACATTAGATGGTAGAGTGGAGCGGGCCCCACAGGGGTGGCTCTGTGGATTAATGCACTGAACTGCAAGGCTGGCTGTTCAAGCTTACCAGCCACTCCTTGGAAACCCTATACAGTGTCACTATGGTTCGGAACCGACTCGACAGCACTTAACAACAACTCTTTACAGGGAGTCCTGGTGTGGTGCTGTAGGATAAGCACTAGACCACAAGGTCAGTTTGAACTTCAAGGCAGGCAGTTCAAACTCACCTGGTCGGCACTTAACAACAACAATCTTTACAGGAACAGACTGCCAGATCTTTTCTCTCACAGAGCAGCTGGTAGGTTCAAACTGTTGACCTTTCAGTTAGTAGCCAAGCATTTAACCATTATGCCACAAGCTACATCTCAGAAAAATGAAAATGCTGTTTTTACAAATCATTTTAACTCTGCCAACACTCCTCAACTGTAATTGTTTTTTGGTGCTGTTGAGTGGGTTCCAACTCATAGCAACTCAGGCACAACAGAACGAAATCCTACTGAGTCCTGCACCATTCTCACAATTGTTGTTATGTGTGAGCCCATGGTGGCAGCCACTGTGTCAACTCATCTCTTTGGAGGTCTTCCTTCTTTTCACTGACCTCCTACTTTACCAAGCATGATGTTCTTTTCCAGGGACTGGATCCTCCTGCCAACGTGTCCAAAGTAAATAATATAAAGTCTCATCATTCTCATTGCCAAGGAACATTCTAGCTGTACTTCTTCCAACACAGCCTTGCTTATTCTTCTTGTAGCCCATGGTACTTTCAGTACTCTTCTCCAACACCACAATTCAAATACGTCAATTCTTCTGCAGTCTTCCTCATTCATTGCCCAGCTTTCACATGCATATGAGATCATTGAAAATACCATTACTTGGGTTAAGCACACTTTAGTCCTCAAAGTGACATATATGCTTTTTAACACTTTTAAAGAGGTCATTTGCAGCAGATATGACCAATGCAATACCAATGCTTCCCTAATCATTGATTGTAGATTCAAGTAAAATGAAATCCTTGACAATTTCAATCTTTTCTCCGATCATTATGATGTGTATTGGTCCAATAGTGAAGATTTTTGTTTTCTTTATTGAGTTGTAATCCATATTGAAGGCTGCATCCTTTGGTATTCACCAGTAAGTGCTTCAAATCTTAACTTTCAGCAAGCAAGGTTGTATCATCTGAATATCACAGGCTGTTTGTGAGTCTTCCTCCAATCCTGATGCCACATTCTTCTTCATATAATTCATCTCCCGGGATTATTTGCTCAGCATACAGACTAAGTATGGTGAAGTAATACAACCCTGACACACACCTTTCCTGATTTTAAACCATTCAGCATCCCCTTGTTCTGTTCAAACAACTCTCTCTTGGTTCTGCATAAACACATTTGAGTGCTCTGGAATTCCAAATCTTTGCAGTCCTATCCATAGTTTGTTATGATCAACCATAATAGGAATAGCGATTTTAAAGGGGTCTTTAAGAAGGAGTCCGTGGGTGGCTCTAATGGGTAAGCACTCAACTACTAACTGAAAGGCTGGCAGTTTGAATCCACCCAAAATGTCTCAGAAGAAAGGCCTGGTGATCTGCTTCTGAAAGGTCATAGCTTTGATAACCCCATGGAGTGCAGTTCTGGAGTCATCATAGGTAGGAACTGGCTCAACAGCTGCTGGGTTTATTAATTTATTATTTTCTTGTGTTCCTTTTTTGCTCTCAAATCAAATTGTGATCCTATTACTTTAATGTATTAAGCTGCTGGGATTTAAACATGGTTGTGTGATTACTAGTACACTAAGGAGTCCTGGTGTGGCACTGTGGGTTAATGCACCAGACTGCTAAGCCGCTTGAACTGCAAGGTTGGCGGTTCAAGCTCACCAGCTGCTCCTTGGAAACTCTATACAGGTTCTCTATGGGTCAGAACCGACTCGATGGCACTTAACAACAAGGAATATATGGAGTCCTGGTGTAGTGCTATAAGATCGGCACATGACTGCTAAATGCAAGGTCGGTGGTTCAAACCCACCAACTGTTCCTCAGAAACCATATACAGAGTTGCCATGAGTCTAAATAAACTGGACGGCACTGAACAACAGCAAGAAGGAATATATAAGCAGTCATGGTGGTGCAATGGTTAAGCGCTTGGCTGCTAAACAAAAGATTGGTGACTGAGTCCACCAATGTCTCTTCAGGACAAAAGATCTAGCGATATGCTCTTTAGAGATTATTGTTGTGTGCTGCAGAGTCTATTCCAACTCATAGCAACTCTAATGGACAAAGTAGAACTACTCTCCTTGTGGTTGTTAAGTGCTGTAGAGTCAGTTCCAACCCATAGCAACCCTGTATAGGGTTTCCATGGAGCGGCTGGTGAGCTTGAACCCCGACCTTGAGGTTCAAACCAACTTTACAGTCCAGCACATTAACCCACAGCGCCACATTAGAACTCCTTGGTGGTGGTGGTGTGCATGGAGTTGGTTCTGAGTCATAGGGACCCTGTACAGGGTTTCCAAGGCTGTACATCTTTATGGGAGCAGAAAGCCTCATCTTTCTCCCATGGTGTTACTGGAGTCACTCTGAAGGAGTTGCCAACACCATGCAGGTGGTAACAAAGGAAGGGCTTTACTGTGCTAGCACGTGGCTAGTGGATTCATATCCAGAGGCTGAGCCCCGTGTTCCCTGTGTGAGGATTTTCATAGAGAATAGGGGTGCCTACATGAGTTCATTTGGGATTGCTTAGCAGGGCCCAACAGCTTCGTGGGGCTACCTGAGATTGGTTGGTTCAAGCATACAGTGGGGAAAGCTGTCTGAGCATACAAGACAGAAGCGGAAGCAGGTGAACATTAGCTCGGGGCTCTGTTCCCTCCCGGAAGTGGGTCAGGATCAAGAGATTAGCCTGGGTAATCCCATGAGGCTGAGGTGGTCTGTTGCTTATTTCCTGGAATGTGAACCTTGCTCCAGGAATGAGCTATGAACCTGGGGGGTACGGGGAGCCAGCGCCTATTTCCGCAGGCCTTAGCCTGCCTCAGCGGAACAGCTGGTAGTTTCAAACTGCTGACCTTGAGGTTCACAGTCCGATTCGTAACCACTATGCTACCAGAGCTCCTTAGGGTTTCCTAAAGTGTGGTCTTTACAAGAGCAGATTGCCACGGCCTTTCTCCCATGGAGCAGATGGTGGGTTAGAACTAGCAACCTTTCAGTTAGCAATCAAGCTCTTTCTTAACCATTATGCCACCAGGACCCCTCCTGTAACAATTACAGCACAGGAATCCCTATGGGGGCAGTTCTACACAGATGTATAGGGTTAGGTGGTGCAGTAGTTAAGTGCTTGGCTGTCTACTGAAAGGTCTGCTTCCATACAGATTAGTGCTTTCCTAGAGTGTGACTGTGAGTCAGAACTGACTCGATGGTACACAATAACAACAAGGAATACATGCATCTGAGCAAACTCTGGAAGCCCCAGGGAGCTCACGCTGCTGATCTCAGTGTTGTTTCTCACCCCTGGTGTGCTCTTACAAGCAGTACATTGGACCTGAAGGGCTCCGTGAACTTTGGAAATTGTGCATAACAGTGTCACTATTTTTTATCCATATGTATATATGGATCTATCTATATCTATATATCTATATATATGTTGTTGTTGTTGTAATGTGCCGTGGAGTCGATTCCAACTCATAGCGACCCTGTACAGGGTTTCCGAGGCTGTAAATCTTTACGGGAGCAGAAAACCTCATCTTTCTCCCGTGGAACAGCTGATAGTTTCGAACTACTGACCTTGAGGTTCACTACGCTACCAGAGCTCCTATATATATATATATATATATATTTGTTGTTGTTAAGTGCCATTGAGTTGGTTCTGAGTCAGTGATCCTGTATAGGATTTCCGAAGAGTAGCTGATAAGCTTGAACTTCCGACCTTACAGCTCAAGCTGACCTTGCAGTCTAGTGCATTGATCTGAAGTGCCACACCAGGATCAACACCAGACTGTGAACCAAAGGTCGGCAGTTCAAACCAACCAGCTACTCCTCAGAAATCCTATACAGGATCGCTGTGAGTCGGAACCTACTGGACGGTACTTAACAACAACATATATATGAGTCCTGGTGTGGTGTTGTAGGATAAGCACTGGATCACAATGTTGGTTTGAACCATAAGGTCAGCAGTTCAAACTCACCAGCTGCTCCTTGGAAACCTTGGACTATGGGTTGGGATCGAATTGATGGCACTTAACAATATATTTTTTTTCATGATTATGTTAGAGAAGTTGTTGTCGTTAGGTACCTTCAAGCAGTTCTAATTCATAGCGACCCTGTAGAAAGTTTCTAAGGTTTTTGAAAAATCTTTGCAGGGGCAGAAAGCCTCATCTTTCCCCTGTGGAGCAGCTGGCAGACTCAAACTGTGGACCTAGTTGGAGAAGTAACAAGGTCTAATTCAGAATCAGGAAAGACTCAGGATATAGTTCTCAGTCAGGACAGCTTCTTCTCAGCCAGGTTCACAGAGAAGCCTATCTCTGGCCCTTTGAACATCGTGGACTGCCCTACCAGACCCATCTACTGGACAAATGTTGTAAAGCTCTTTAGTTCAGCCAGTAAGCTTCCGGAGGCATCCCACTCTGCTAACAAACCTCCTACCCATAAGTGCTCAGCTTTCTTACTCCATGGGTCAGGAAGCCTACCCGGCTGGTCTCCTGGTCTTCCTTCCCTCTCTGGCTGGTCTCCTGGTTCTGCTTCTGCTTCTCATTGTCTCTTGCCATCTTTGGGGTTATAGCAAATGGTTAAATGTTCAGCTATTAACTGAAAGGTTGACCATTCAAATCTACCCAGAGACACTTCAAATACACAAAATATCACAGCTGTTGATGGAAAACCCTGTGGAATGCAGTTCTATTCTGAAACACATGTGGTCGCTCGGGGCCAGAACTGAATCACTGGCAACTGGTTTGGTTTTTGTTTTTAACATGGAACAAGCACTTTACATACACTGCCTCATTGAATTGACAAAATAACCTATAAGGTTATGGATTACTATTTTACAGATGTGGTAGAAATGGGATTCGAGCTTAGACTGCTGTTCTTAAACACCATGCAAGCCATCTCTTACATCCACCCATTATTGCCTTCAGTAAACCATTACTGATTAAGTAGTGACATTAGTTATTTGTGCTGCGGTAACAGAAATACCACAAGTGGTAGCTTTAATATACAGCTGGAGTCAGAACCAACTCAACAGCCCTTAGCAACACCTGAGACCTATTCAGATGAAATGACTGACCAAAGGTCAAAAGACATGACAGAAAGAACTTGATCTAGAACCAGATGTTGTATTTCTTTTTGGGAAGGCAACTTAAAAGAAAGAGATGATATCCAATGAAAAAGTAGATATTAAATAGTAGTTATGGTATTTGGCACAGCAATTTCACTTCTAGGAATAGGTCCATCAGAATATCAGAAATACATAAGGAAAAAGATGCACTATATTAGTTGTATATATGATTATAAAAATTTAGAAATAATCTAACTGCTCACTTATGGGGAATTGGTTAAGTTATGGTTCATATATCTGTACTCATAGTTACACAGTTAAAAAGAAAAATAATTAATGTCTTTGTTGACATAAAAAGATATCCAGGTCATACAAAGTGATATACTAAGCCAGATAATGTGTTGTTGGGGTTGGGTGCTGTTAAATTGATTCCAATTCACAGAAACCTCATGTGACAGAGTAGAACTGCCCTAGAAGGTTTTTATGGATGTAATCTTTATGGAAGCAGACCACCAGGTCCTTCTCCGGAGGAGCCACTGGGTAGGTTTGAACTGCCAACCTTTTGGTTATCAGCCTAATACTTAATTATTTGCTCCACCAGTGTTTCTTAAGCAAGATGATGTAGATTTTTTAAAAAATTACTACATATAAAAGATTTAATAATCTCTATGCACTGAAGTTTACAAAGTGACTCTGTACAGGGTTTCCAAGGAACAGCTGGTGGGTTTGAACTACCAACCTTGTGGCTAACAGAACAATGTGTCTCCTACAGTGCCACAGTAGGACCTTTTTGCCTTCCTGCTCGCCTCCCTTATACATATTGTTTGGATCATTGTAAATAAAGTCAGCTTGCTGATCCAGCTACCTACTACCAGCTAAGTGATCTCAGGCAAGAAGCTTCAGCTTCCTCATCTGTTAAACTGGAAGAAATCAGAGCACTTTCAGAGGAATTGGTAGAATTATGTGAGACTATGTGGTACTGCTGGTAGCTGGTAGCGTAGTGGTTACAAATCAGGCTGTGAACCGCAAGGTCAGCAGTTCGAAACTATCAGCTGTTCCGTGGGAGAAAGAGGAACCGTTCTGCTCCCATAAAGATTTACAGCCTCTGAAACCCTGTACAGGGTTGCTATGAGTCGGAACCGACTCCACGGCACATAACCACCACCACCATGTGGTACTGCAGGTTAATATGCTGGAATGCAAGGTCGGTTTGAACCAGTTCAAGCTCACCAGCTGCTTCTCAGAAACCCTATGCAGGTTGCTATGTGTGGGAACTGACTCAATGGCACTTAACAACAACAACAAATGTACATATAGTGCTTAGCACAATTGTTGGTGTTAAGTGCCATCAAGTCGATTTCGACTCGAAGTGTCCCTGCATAGGGTTTCTGAGGAGCAGTTGGTGAGTTTGAACCGCCAACCTTGTGGTTCAAACCGACCTTATGATTGAGTGCTTATCCAACAGCGCAATATCAGGACTCCTCCCCAACTCACTGTTGTTTTCATTAGGTGCCATTGAGTCGGTACCGGCCCATAACGACCTTAAGCACAGCAGAACGAAACACTGCCTGATCCTGGGACAACCTCACTACTGCTGCCACACTTGAGTCCATCGATGCTGCCACTTGGCCAGTCCATCTCATTAGGGGTCTTCCTCTTTTTCTCTGACCCTCCACCTTACTAAACATGATATCCTTCTCCAGCGATTGGTCCCTCCTGACAATATGTTCCCGACTCATAGTAAGTGCTTAATACAAATTTACCATTATGGTAATGATGATGATATCAATCTTAGAAAGAGGTTTCTTGTGGTTTGTGTTGTAGTTCCTTTTTTTTTAATCACTTGAAATTATGTTTTTGTTTTTAAAGTATCTAGTAAGGAAATAAATAATAAATCATCCAGTTTATTTTCCTTCCTAAAATTAAATAAAACAGCTGTGTCCCATTAAACATTGCATTTAAAGTAGCTTCTAAAGACAGTTTCATCATTTCACTACCAAACTGATAAAGTGCTTTTCTGAGAAGTTAATATTAACCGAGTCACTCCCAGGCAAATACATTTATCAGGTATAACCTAAAGGGCCTCTATGAGACATGTTTAGCCCGCTTCTTATTATCAGTCAATTTGGGACGTCTCCTCTTTTCATGCCTGCCACAGGGTGGTTATGAAAAGGAACAGCTTTTTCAAATGCATAGAGAGGAGCTTTTCCTTCCCGAGTTATATAACCATACTCAGAACTTAAACACGACTTCCTATTTGAAGTCCTTCCCAGTATATGTTAAGTGAGTGTTAACTAAACTAGTAATCTTATTAGCACAGCTCCACCAACTGGAAGACTGAATGATTTGTGCAGAGTCCTGGTGTGGTGCTGTGGGCTAATGCACTGGATTGCAAAGTCAGTTTGAACCATGAGGTCAGTGGTTCAATCTTACCAGCTGCTCCTTGGAAACCTTATACAGGGTCACTATGGATTGGAACCAACTCGACGGCACTTAACAACAGCAACATAAACAGATTGAAATTAAAATTCTGCATTCTTCAGTCAATGAATAGTCTTTGGAACTAATGACAATCTATATATAGTAAGCTTGTAAAGGTGTAACGAACACATTAAGTGTTATTAAAAGCCATTAAGCCCATAGCCACCTTGTCAGTTCTAACTCATGCAGACTCCATGTGTTACAGAGAACCACTACTCCATAATATTTACCGAAGCAGTTCTCTGGACCTTTCCTCCAGTTACTGGGTGGGTTTGACTCACCAATCTTTAGGTTACTATCTGATAGCAAACTGCTGGTGTTATCCAGGGACCCTAAAGGTTATCTAAGCTTGGCTAATCATTGCCAGAATGGGCCCTTGGATTAAAGACTACTTTTTGAGATGTACGGAGACTTGGCTGCCAGGTAGGTGGTTCAAAGTCACCAGCTGCTCTGTAGAAAAAGATTTAGCAGTCTGTTTCCATTAAGATTACAACCTTGGAAACCCGATGAGGCAATTCTACTCCGTCCTGTAGGGTTGTTATGAGTCTGAATTTGGCAATGGGTTTGTTTGTTTGGTTGGTTTGATTTGGTTTTGAGATGTAGGATCTGAGGCCCAGCCAGGTTATATGATTTGTTCAAAGTTACACAGCTTCTCAATGTTCAGCCAGAGCTGGGACCCAACACATGGTTTCCCAATCTATGTCTCTTTCCACTGCTGTGAATGATCATTCTTCTGGTTTTGTGTTTTTTATCTTGTTTTGGTTTGCTTCTTGGAAAACTTGCCTCTAGAAAGTTAAAATAACTCATTCAAGGTCAGTGAGAGGAACAATCTTAAAAGAAGTAGCAATGCAAATTGGTCAGTTATAAAATCCTGGAGGGTGGGTTCTCTGCCCAGCACCTTAGCCACCGACCTTGTGTAAATGTTTTTGTTGATTGTCTCCCAACACAGTTTGGAGGATGTTTAGCACTGCTAAACACAGGCACTGGGACTGTCAGAGCAGGCACGCCCCCCAGTGCCCTGCCCTGGCAAAGCCTGCTCAACTTTGGTGACCCTGCAGTCCTAGCTACTGGCTCTTCAGGGCGTCTTTACAAAGCTAACAACATGGATAAGGTAAACCGGTGTCCCACTGAGCCGGAAGCAGAAAGGAAAGGGTGAGCACATCTAGGTTCAACTGTACAAATGAGCCTGCTAAAGATTCACAATTCGTGGATCCCTAGCCAAGTGTTTAGAAAATTGTAAGCTTAACAGTCTTGGGGACCGCGTCTACTTGATACTGGCAATTAAGTGAATTTCAGGTGGCCCTTAGACGCCCAGTAGCACACCCCCAAGTTCAGAGTGGTTTCATCACCTTAGCAACTTCTCGCTTAACATAGGAGTCTCTCCCTGCATCTTAGACTGTCACACCGGTACACTTCCCTGCGTCCCACGGCAAGAGACGCTTCTTTGGACCTTCTTGGCACTTACGTATGTTCCATGTCCTCTGCCCACTCCTCTATACATCCCTTCCCACCGGGTACAAGATGGGTGATTTGTGATTTAATCCCCAAGCTCTATCTGCCCAGCAAGGGCTGCCCTGGGAGCTGAGTGCGAGAGGGGGGTGTGGGGGGGTGGCGCAGAGTCCCGGATGCAGGAGGAGCTAGGGCACCGTGGCCTTCTGCACCTGTTCCCCCTTGCCACCTAGGGCTGGTGTTGGCGGTAGTTCGCGTCCCGGGAAGGGAGACCGCTAGGAAGCCTCAGAAGCAGGGGGTACCGCAGCAGTGCAGAAGCTGGCGCAGAGGTAGGAGTGTGGGAACACAGGGTGCAACAGGCGCAAGAGAGCTGGACCGACGGGGGCAAAAAAAAGCTCCATCTAAAGCAAGTGACGACATGAGAGTACTGCGGAGCGCCACACGAATACGGCCTCTGTTAGTGAAGACTATTGTTACTGAGAATTATAAACCGGACGACTACTCCACACTCGAGGTACTTTCTGCCTGGAGAGGAAGAAGGGAGCTAGGCACTAGGACACACACTGACTGGGGGTGGGTGGAGGTTAGAGACGGTGGAGGGAAAAAACAAAACAAAAACCAGAAAGAAGTCCTTTCCTGCAGCTGGAAGGTCTCAAGAGGGGTTCCAAGGCCGTGGTTCTTAGGGAGCTCGCTGGTTCGTGCCTGCGCATCCTGCACGCCCATCCCGGCTCAAACCCGCGTTCCCTCACCCCGGTACTCCACGAACCGCACCGGGCACTGTGCTCGAGGAAAATGCCGAACCTGCACGGGGGCTCACCTGGCGGGCGCTCGGACGGCCGCGCGGCTGGTCCATGCCGGCGGCGAGTGACTGTTTTATGCCCGGGCGGAGCCTGTACCCGCGTCGCAGCTCGGGGCAGAGGGCACCGGACTGTGCACCCCGCACCCCAGGTCTGACGCCCTAGTGAAGATTCCAATCTCTCCGAAAGTCTCTGGTTTCAAGCCTGAGCCTCTTCGCTTCCCAAACACGTCCCGAAGCCGGCGGGTGGCTGGGTCCTAGCGCCCCTTCCGGGGCGTGGAGCCCCGGCTTTACGCTCTTTTAGCACCCCTTTAGCTGAGCGGCTTGCGGCAGCACCTCCCCAGTCCCTCGAGGAAATCTCCCTGATGCGGCCAAGCCGGACGCCTTTATTGAACTCGGAATTCCGGCTCTGCGTACCGTCCACATTGCGCCCACTCTCTCCGCGCTCTGCTCGGTGCTCCTCTACCCTTAAGAAAACGCTCAAGAACCAGTCTTACTTACTTCTCGCAAATTAAAAATTTAAAATTTATATACACCATTATTCATCCATCATTTAGCATTCTTAATTTACTTGAAGATTTTAAAGTCAGTGACAAAACCCGCTGCCACTGAATAGATTCCGACTCATAAGATTTCAGAGCCTGTGAGTTCTATAGTAGGAGGTACTGGTGTGGCGCTGTGGAATAATGCGCCAGACTGCAAAGCCTTTTGAACTGAAATGTCGGTGGTTCAAGCTCACCAGCTGCTCCTTGGAAACCCTATACAACCAAACAAGTTCTATAGTACCAAAAGCCCTCACCTTTCTCTGCGGAAAGGCTGGCGGGTTTGAACTGCTAACCTTATGTTTAGCAGTCCAGTGCTTATCCTATAGCGCCACCAGGGATCCTGTATGTAACCTTCTGCCTCATAATAAAAGAGCTCTGGTAGCGAGTGATTACAAATCAGCCTGTGAACCGCAAGGTCAGCAGTTCGAAACTACCAGCCTTTCTACAGGAGAAAGATGAGGCTTTCTGCTTCCGTAAAGACTTACAGCCTCGGAAACCCTGTTCAGGGTGGCTATGAGTCAGAACCGACTCCACGGCACATCACCACCACCACAGCGGCTACCTCATAATAAAAGAGGGCATTTGTATTCAAATAAACATGTAAACACCTGACTGTGTGTGTACTTGTGTGTGTCAAGTCACAAGTGCAGCTCCTCTTTTGATCCTCCCCATATCTCACCTGTTTGTTGTTAATAAGTACCGTTGAGTTGGTTCTTACTCAGAGCAACCCTGTATAGCATTTCTGAGGAGCAATGGTGAGTTTGAACTGCTGACCTTCTGGTTCACAGTCCAGCGCTGTGAACAGGACTCCATCACCTGTTTAGGAAATTGGAGACAAAGATATGAACAGATACCGAGGCTTTCAGACACACTTAAACAGTAATAAATTGCCCCTAATTACATGCCTGTTGATTTGTGGAGTCAGTTATGACTCTGAGCAATACCACATACACCAGAACTAAACACTACCTGCCTACACCTTCCTCACTATCATTGCTGCTATGCTGAGTCAGCCGCTGTGTTAATGTGAAAAATATTGAACAATATCATTAATATGAAACTCAAGTAAAACTTTGCTGAAGAGAATTTTAAAAAAATGATTGCAGGATTACATCCACAGGCAATTGCCAGAAATTCAAGCTGGTTTCAGAAGAGGGCAAGGAAATTAGGGAGATCTTTGCTGATAACAGGTAGATCTTGCCTGAAAGCAGAGGATACCAGAAAGATGGTTACCTGTGTTTTATTATGCAAAAGCATTCAACTGTGTGGATAGTAACAAATGATGGATCACATGACAAAGAATGGGAATTCCAGAACACTTACTTGTGGTCAATATAGATCATACCGCAATATAAAGAAAACAAAAGTCCTCACAACTAGACCAATAAGCAGCATCATGATAAATGGAGAAAAGATTGAAGTTATCAAGGTTTTCATTTTACTTGGATTCACAATCAATGTTCATTGAAACAACAGTCAAGAAATCAAAGACATATTGCATTAGGCAAATCTGCAAAAGACCTCTTTAAAGTGTAAAAGTGCATCAAATATCACTTGAAGACTGAAGTGCAAATGACCCAAGCTAAGGTATTTTCATTAGCCTCATATGCATGTGAAAGCTGGACAATGAATAAGTAAAACTGGAGAAAAAATTATGTATTTGAATTATGGTGTTGGCAAAGAATATTGAAAACTGTCAGAAGAATGAACAAATTTGTCTTCGAAGAAATGCAACCAGGAATGCTCTTTAGAAGAGAGGAATGTGAAGGTTCATGTCACATATTATATGTTATTAGGACAGACCAATCCCTGAAGAAGGACATCATGCTTGGTATAATAGTTAAGGTTCTTCGTAAACTTGACTAGGGGAGGATTTCCAGTGGTTTAGCAGTTGTTGTAGTTGTCAAATGCCATCGAGTTGGTTCCAACTCATAGAGACCCTGTATAGGTTTCTGAAGAGCAGCTGGTGAGTTTGAACTGCTGACCTTGTGACTCACAGTCCAGTGCTTAATCCTACAGTACCATACTAGGAGTCCAGTTTAGCAATTAAAATATTCTTATTCCTGTGATGATGAAACCTACTACAGGCATGTCAACTTGGTGATGAGCGACTATGAGCAGCCCATCAATTGAAAGACTGCTTCTTTGGGGGTGTTGCCTGCTCCCTATATAATGGACACGCGGCAAAGGTTCTCTCTTTCTCTCTCTCTTCCACTGGGGACTTGGGACTCTGCAATTGTAAACCATTGCCTTGATAATAAACTTCTCTCTATATATATTTTGGAGTCCTGGTGTGGCGCTGTGGGTTAATGCACCAGACTGCAAAGCCATTTGAACTGCAAGGTCAGCGGTTCAAGCTCGTCAGCTTCTCCTTGGAAATCCTATACAGGGTTGCTATAGGTCGGAACTGATTCCATGGCACTTAACAACAACAACAAATATATATTTTGGTTGATTGGTTATGTGCCGTCAAGTCGGTTCTGATACATAGCGAACCTGTGTAAGGGTTTCCCAGGCTAAAAATCTTTACAGGAGCTGAAACCTTTGTCTTTTTAGAACAGCTGATAGTTTCAAACTTCTGACCTTGAGGTTAGCAGCCCAACTCATAACCACTACTTTACCAGAGTTCCTTTCTTCATATATCGTTGTTGTTGTTAAGTGCCATCGAGTCAGTACCAACTCATATTGATCCTGTGTAAAACAGAATGAAACACTGCCCTGTCCTGGACCAACCTCACAATTTTTGCAACAGTTGAGCCCATTGATGCTGCCACTTGGCCAATCCATCTCACTGGGGGTCTTCCTCTTTTACTCTGACCCTCCACCTTACCAAACATGATATCCTTCTCCAGTGACTGCTCCCTCCTGACAATATGTATGAAGTATGAGAAACGAAGTTTGGCTATCCTGCCTTCCAATGAGTGCTCTGGTTGCACTTCTTCCAACACAGATTTGTTGGTTCTTTTGGCAGCCCATGGCACTTTCAATATTTTCCTCTAACACCATAACTCAAAAGCATCAATTCTTCTACAGCCTTCCCTATTCAGTGTCCAGCTTTTGCATGCATATGAAGTTACTGAAAATACTATAGCTTGGGTCAGGTGCACCTTAGTCCTCAAGCTGATATCTTTGCTCTCCAACACTTTACAAAGGTCTTGTGCAGCAGATTTGTCTAATGCAATATGTCATTTGATTTCTTGACTGCTGCTTCCGTGAGCGCTGATAGTCGATCCAAAAAGAACTAAGTTCTTGACAACTTCTATCTGTTCTCCGACAAGAATGTTGTTTATTGGTCCAGTGGTGAGGATTTTTGTTTTCTTTACATTGATATGCAATCCATACCGAAGGCTGTGTTCTTTGATCTTCATCAGTAAATATTTTAAGTCTTCTTCACTGTCAGCAAGCAAGGTTGTGTATATACAACTATATATTTCAGTGGTTTTGCTTCTCTAGAAACCCCAGCAAAATCACAAGATGAGTTTTCTAAATTGGTACTCAAATCTGACTGATTTTAAAGGCACTGATATAGGGTGGACGTATGTCTGATCTCTACTTCACAGGAATTGGCCTTGGGCTAACTCTGAGTTTGATTCTTTTTCCCCTTTGTGAAGTCAGAGGAAGTCAGACATGGCCCACACACGGTTTTTGCAGTTGCATCAGGATCAGGATTAATTGCAATGGTTCCAGACTCATGAGAGTGTGAGATTTTATAAAAGAAAAAAACAAACAGCATGGGAAGTGAAACATTTAGTATTTAGACGGCCAGTTTGGATTTTGTTACCTGTAATGGCTGAAAGTATTTGAATGTATGTAAAATTAATAAAATGAATGTAAGGGATACAATGCTTAAACAGAGGGTAGATTGGCAGCTTTTGGAGTTACCTAAAGCAGATAGCGGACTTTTGGTGTGGCACTGTGGACTAATGCATCACACTGCAAAGTCATTTGAACTGCAAGGTTGGTGGTTCAAGCTCACCAGCTGCTCCTTGGAAATCCTATACAGTGTCACTATGGGTCTGAATCAACTCAATGGAACTTAACAAAAACAACAACAACAACAAAGCAGATATCAGATTGGTTTAACTAGATGGCTAATAGGGGGCCAGGACCACCTTGTCAACAGCCCAAGACAATATGCATGTGAATGGGTTAGTCAAAAGGAGAAGAAAAGATTGAACTTGATTGAGTGTTTTTAAAAGGTTTCTGTGTTTGACTGCCCTTTGGATAAGAGTTAATTCACTGGACTGCAAGGTCAGTTTGAACTGCAGGGTGGTGGTTCAAACCCACCAGCCACTCCTAGAAACCCTATACAGGGTCGCTATTAGTCAGAACTGACTCGAAGGCACTTATCAGCAACAACATTATTGTAAGATAAACATACCCATGTGATTGAAACGAATATTGGGAATTATGACTGCAGAGAGCTTGTAAGCCTACCTCCAACCTGTACTTACTTGGGGCATTAGAATTTTCCCAGAAAGAATTAATCTTCTTGCTTTAAGTACAGGACCTTAGGTGGAATCCTGAGCCCCACCTGAACCTTCAGAGTTGGTACATTTGCATTTGAAAAGACATGTAGACCAACCCAGAACTGCTGGGAGAACAAGAGATTCATGCCTGAAAAAAGTAGACTGTTTGACTTTTTGAGTTTTGGAGGCATCAAGGCAAGGAAAGTTGACCCATCAGAGAAACTCCCTTCTAGGACAGAAAGTTAAAGGTAACCAGAAATCCATCTAATATGCTTGCTGGTGACCACCTGGGTCTACTTGTGACTGGAATTAGGGGAAATCAACAATAAAGACACAGGCATCTTGGACATGCTTTGTTGGCACCCACTGACCTTGAGATAAGAGAAGAGGAAGGGCTGTCTAGTCTGAAATTTAGGGTGTTGTATGAATTCCTGAGCCCATGGCACTGACCTAGGTTCTAGGAGCTAGGTCTCAGAGTGAAGGGGTCAGCTGGTCTGAAGTGCATGGAGGTATGTGTGAACTCCCCAACTTGCAGCTGGCACCCATTTAATCTAGCTTGGATGGCTAGGACTGAACTAACCAGAACCTGACCAGATGAAGATAGTGATGTCTGATTCTGTAGACAAGTGTAAATTACCACGATTTGCTGACTGGACTTTTGCTTATGGATGCAGCTTCTCAAAATTCCAACCTGAATGGAGGACTCTTCAGATTAAGGATCATGCTTATCTCCTCAGTGTACTGGATTGATTGTTGTTGTTGTTGTCAGGTGCCATCGAGTCAGAGCCGACTCATAGCAACCCCATGCACAGCAGAACGAAACTATGTCTGATCCTGGGCCAACCTCACTACCGCTGCCACACTTGATGCCATCAATGATGCCACCTGGCCA
>NW_006408752.1:1925230-1927487 GCF_000296735.1 Chrysochloris asiatica
TACTATGCAGGGAATGACAAATTGAAAAGGAATGGTGTTGCATTCATCGTCAAAAAGAACATATCCAGATCAGTCATGAGGTACAATGCTATAATTCATAGGATAATATCCATGCGCCTACAGGGAAGCCCAGTTAATACCAATATTATTCAAATTTATGCACCAACCACTAAAGCCAGTGAAGATGAAATAGAAGAATTCTGCCAACTTCTTCAATCTGAAGTCTATCAAACATGCAATCAAGATGTATTGCTCATTACTGGTGATTGGAATGCAAGAGTAGGGAGCAAAGAGGAGGGACCAGTAGTTGGAAAATGTGGACTTGGTGATAGAAATGATGCTGGAGAACTGGATTGGAAGGGATGGGCAATTTAAACATTGGATATCAAAAATGGGGGGTGGCTATAAAGAAGCTCTGGTAATGTAGTGGTTATAAGTTGGGCTGCTATCAAGGTCAGCAGTTTGAAACTACTAGATGAAAGGATAGAGAAGTAGATTGAATGCTTACCAGGAGAAGAAGCTTAACAGATATTGCAAAAAACAGGAGATAAAAAGGTAATCTGTGCTGGAATAGGTTTGAGCAGATTTGAATCAACGGGAGCCTGAATTAGTGAGCTTGAAGATAAATCTCTCTGCTGTGGTAGTTGTTAGGTGCAATTGAGTCAGTACCAACTCATAGTGACCCTATGCACAGCAAAACGAAACATCGCCTGATCCTGGGCCAACCTCACTACTGTTGCCACACTTGAGTCCATCCATGCTGCCACTTGGCCAATTCAACTCGTTGGAGATCTTCCTCTTTTTCTCTGACCCTCCACATCCCAAACATGATATCCTTCTCCAGTGATTGGTCCCTCCTGACAATATCCCCGAAGTATGAGAGACGAAGTTTGGCCATCCAGGCCTCCAAGGAGCACTCTGGCTGCACTTCTTCCAAAACAGATCTGTTGGTTCTTTTGGCAGTCCATGGCACTTTCAAAATTCTCCTCCAACAACATGACTCAAAAGCAACAATTCTTCTTCAGTCTTCCTTATTCACTGCCCAGCTTTCACATGCATATGAGGTTATTGAAAATACCATGGCTTGGGTCAGGCACACCTCACTCTTCAAGCTGACATCTTTGCTCTTCAACACTTTCAAAAGGTCTTGTGCAGCAGATTTGCCTAATGCAATACGTCATTTGATTTCTTGACTACTGTTTCTGATAGTTGAATACAATCCTGTCACACACTTTTCTTAAATTTAAACCATACAGTGTTCCCATGTATACCTCTTGGTCCAGGTATAGATTCTTCATGAGCACAATTAAGTGTTCCAGAATACTCATACTTCGCAGTGTTGTCCATAGCGTGTCATGATCCACACAATCAAAAGCCTTTGCGTAGTCAATAAAGCACAGGTAAACATCTTGTCTCATATTCTCCATTTTCAGCCAACATCCATCAGACATCAGCAATGCTATCCCTCTTTCCATGGTCTCTTCTGAATCCAGCTTGAACCTCTGGAAGTTCTCTGTCAATTTATGCTTGTAGCCGTGTCTGTATTACCTTTAGTAAAACTTTACTTGCATGGGATATCAAAGAGATTGTCCGATGATTTCCGCATTCCATTGGGTCACCTCTCTTTGGAATGGGCACAAATATGGATCTCTTCCAATTGGTTGGGCAGATAGTTGTCTACCAAATTTCTTGGCAGAGATGAGTGAGTGACTCCTGTGCCACCTCACTTTCTTGGAAGATTTCAGTTTTTATTCCATCACTTCCTGGTGCCTTGTTCTTTGCCCATTCCTTCAATGCACCTTGGTCTTCTTCCTTCATTATCATTGGCACTTGATCATATGCTACCTCTTGAAATGCTTGAACATCAACCATTTCCTTTTGGTACATCCTTCCATCATCTTTTGATGCTTTCTGCATCATTCAATAATTTGCCCAGAGAATCTTTCAATAACAAAAGTCGAGGCTTGATTTTTTTCTTCAGTTCCTGCAGCTTGAGAAATGCTGCATGTGTTCTTCCTTTTTGGATTTCTGATTCCAGATCTTTGCACTTTTTGTTGTAATATTTGGATTTATCTTCTCAAGATGACCTTTGAAATTTTCTGTTAAGCTCCTGGACCTCCTCATTTCTTCCATTTGCTTTAGCATCTCTACGCTGGAGAGCAAGTTTTAGTGTCTCTTCTGACATCCATTTTGACTTTTTCCTTCTTTCTTGTCTTCTTACTGACTTTCTTGACTTCTTAATGACTTTTTGCTTTCT
>NW_006408752.1:1928077-1932427 GCF_000296735.1 Chrysochloris asiatica
TAAATTTGAATAATAGTGGTATTAATTAGGCTTCCCTGTAGACGCATTTATATTATCTATCACAGACAGTGTTGTACTCATGACTGATGTGGATATGTTCTTTTTGACAATGAATGCAACACCATTCCTCTTCAATTTGTCATTCCCAGCATAATAAACCATGTAGTTTTCAGATTCAAAATGGCCAATAGCAGTCCATTTCAGTTCGCTAATGCCTAAGATATCGATGTTTATGCATTCTATTTCATTTTTGACAAAATTTTCCTAGATTCATATTTTGTACAGTCCATGTTCCAATTATTAATGGATATTTACAGTTGTTTCTCTTCATTTTGAGTTGTGCCCCATCAGTAAATGAAGGTCCTGAAGGCTTTACTCCCACGGGTTTTATCGCTTTCGCAACATCATGATCAACTCTACTTTGAGGAGGCAGCTCTTCTCCAGTCGCATTTTGAGTGCCTTCCAACCTGAGGGGCTCATTTTCCGGCACTATATCTGACAGTGTTTCTCTGTTATTCATAAGGTTTTCAGTGACTAAATATTCGGAAGTATTTGTCACTCCTTCTTCCTAGTCTGTCTTTGTCTGGAAGTTCATCTGAAACCTGTCTACCATGGGTGACTCTGATGGTATTTAAAATACCGGTTGTGAGTAGACAGGGATGGGCAACTTGGACATTGGCTACCCAAAGTGGGGTGGGGGACTACAAAGGCAAGAAGTGACTGGCTTACAAGCTTTTAAGAGGGAACGTAGATCCAGAGGCCATGGAGGAAAGTGGAATCTCCAAAGTAGTATCCAATCTGTCTAGGTGGGGCTGATGAAAGGAAATGTGGTTAGGTCTTTTGTGATACAGTTGTGAATAATTGTTATAAGGACTGATTGTGAGGGTTGGAAATGTAAAGGTAGACATTTTGTAGCAAGGAGGGGAGTGACTGACTTTGCAGTCTAAGAGCAGAGGGCCCTGGGACCATCAAGGGAGAAGAGCGGAGAGCAGGACCCTACCCAGAGAAGAAGTGACACCAGAGATGGAGGCAGAGAAGATTACATGGAGAGATGGAGTGGCTGGGGACTTTAGACCCAGAGAGGGAGAGGGGCTGTGTGCTGACGACCGGGGGCCAGGCTTGCAGGGTATACCATTTGGTTGGTTGATGATGCATGGAGGGGAATGTAACCATGGCAATGAAATGATAGACAATTGGATGAATATAAAACTAATATTCTCCCATGTAAACCATCACACAATTCACAATAAAATATTAAAAACAAAAAACTGGTGGCATAGCTTTCAGAATTACAGCAACTCACAAGCTACCATAGTACGACAAATTGACAGACATGTGGTAGAAAGATGGGTTGTTTTTGTTGTTAGGTGCCATTGAGTCTGTACTGACCCATAGCAACCTTATGCACAGCTGAATGAAACACTGCCTGATCCTGGGCCAACTGCCCTACTGTTACCACACTTGAGTCCACTGATGCTGCCACTTGGCCAATCCATCTCGTTGGGGGTCTTCCTCTTTTTCTCTGACCCTCCACCTTATGCAACATGATATCCTTCTCCAGGGACTGGTTCCTCCTGATAATAGGTCTGAAGTACGAGAAACGAAGGCAATCTTGGCCTCCAAAGAGCATTCTGGCTGCACTTCTTCCAAATTGGATCTATTGGTTTTTTTGGCAGCCCATCACATTTTCAACATTCTCCTCCAACACCATAACTCAAAAGCATCTATTTCAATTCTTCTATGGTCTCCCTTATTCACTGTCCTGCTTTCACATGCATATGAGGTTATTGAAAATACCATGGCTTGGGTCAGGCGCACCTTAGTCCTCAAGCTGACATCTTTGCTCTTTAACACTTTAAAAAGGTCTTGTGCAGCAGATTTGCCCAATATAATACGTTGTTTGATTTCTAGACTGCTGCTTCCTTGAGTGTTGATAGTTGATCCAAGAAGAATGAATTCCTTGACAACTTCAATCTTTTTTCTGTTGATAAGAATGTTGTTTATTGGTCCAATAGTTAGGATGGGTAGGAGTGGCAATATTAATTTCTGATAAAACAGACTTTGAGGCAAAGACTAGCATAAGAGACAAGGAAGGATATTATGTCACTATTAAAGGGTCAATTGAACAATAGGAAATAACCATAATCAAATCTGTGTTCCCAAGAAAAACCTTCAAAATACATAAATCAAACTCCAATAGAATTGAAGAAAGAAATAGAAAACTCTACACTAATAGTTGTTGTTATTAAGTGCTGTCAAGTTTGTTCTGACTCATAACAATGCTGTATAGGTTTCTGAGGAGTAGCTGGTGAATTTGAATTGTCAACCTTGTGGTTCAAACCAACCTGATGGTCAAGTATTTATCCTACAGCGCCACACCTGGACTGCACAATAACACTACTTTTGATGAAAGACAAAACAACTAGAAACTAAGCAAAAACCCAAAAGAAGTAAGCAACACAATCCACCAACTTGACTTCATAGACTTACACAGAGCACTCAACCCAACAACAGCTAAATGCACATTCTATTCCAGTGCACATCAAACATTCTCCAGAATAGACCATATATGAATTAAACTACAAAGCAAGTCTCAATAAATTAAATAACGTCAAAATACTATGAAGTGTTTTTCCAGATCACAGTGCTATATTAAATTAGAAAACAACAATAGGGAGATGGGGGGGGGGGGAATAAAATACATGTAATTTGAATAATATGTTTAACAGCTACTGAATAGTAGAAGAAATAAAAAACAAAATTAAAAAATTCCTTAAATCAAATGAAAACAAAAACACAGCATACCAAAACAATTGGGACACGGCAAAAGCAGTGCTTAAAGGGTATTTTTGTTGCAATAAATGCTCACATCCCCAAAGAAGAAAGAATCAAAATTAGCATATTAATGTAACATCTCCAACAATTAGAAAAAGAACAGCAAAGTAAACATACTGCCACCAGTAGGTAAGAAATAATAAAGATTGTATGTTAAATGCCATCAAATCAGTTCTGACTCATAGCAATCCTGCACAGAGTTTTCAAGGAATGGCTGGTGAGACTGAACAGCCAACCTTTCAGTTAGTAGTCCAGTGTTTATCCTACAGCACCACATTAGAACTCTTAATAAAGATTAGATCAGAAAAAGTGTAACAATGGAGAGAATCAACAAAACAAGAAGTTGGTTCTCTGAAAGGATAAATAAAATAGAAAAACCATTGGCAAATCTAACAAAAGAAAAGAAGAAGATGCAAATAACAAGAATAAGAAATTATCTGGGTAACATTAACCATGGAAATAAAAAGAATAATGATGAATACTATGAAAAATTATACTCCAACAAATTAGAAAACTAAAAAAAATGAATAAATTTTTAGAAAAGCACTACTTACCTAAACTAATATAGAAGGAAGTAGAAAATTTGAACAGATCTATTACAAAAGAAAGGAGCTCTGGTAGAATAGTAGTTACAAATTGGGCTGCTAACCTCACAGTTAGCAGTTTGAAATTACCAGCTGTTCCACGGGAGAAAGATGAGGCTTTCTGCTCCCGTAAAGATTTACAGCCTCGGAAACCCTGTATAGGGTTGCTATGGGTCAGAATTGACTTGACATCACTTAACAACAACAGGAGCATTACAAAAGAAGAATTTAATTAGGTCATTAATAACTTCCAACCAAAAAAAGTCCAGGACCAGATGACTTTACTGGTAAATTCTACCAAATAATCAGAGAAGAGTTGACACCAATTCAAATCAAACTATTTCAGAACATAGAAAAGGATGGAAAACTCCCCAATACATTTTATGAAGTGAGCATAACACTCATACCAAAATCAGGCAAAGACATCACTAAAAAATGTAAATTATAGACCAATGTCCCTCATGAACATAGATGCAAAAATTCCCAACAAAATCCTACTCAACAGAATTCAAGAAAATATTAAAAAATAATATATCATGACCAAGTGGAATTCATGACAAGGATGCAAGAATGATTCAATGTTAGAAAACAATCAGCGTAATCTACAACATAAAGCAAAGAAAAAGAACCTCATGGTCATATCAATTGATACATTTGACAAAATCTAACATCCATTCTTAATAAAAACATTCAACGAAAAGGAATAGAAGGAAACTCCTCAATATAATTATGGGCATGTATACAAATCCAACAACCATCATAACTCTCAATGGAGAGAAACTGACATCATTCCCTTGTAAACTAGAATCAGACAAGGATGCCCTTTATTACCACTCCTATTCAATATTTTGCTGGAAGTCTTACCCATTGCTATAAGGCAAGAAAGAGAAATTAAAGGTATCCATCTTGGCAAAGATCAAAATGGATGTCA
>NW_006408752.1:1933222-1951008 GCF_000296735.1 Chrysochloris asiatica
TGGCAATATGGCAGCATCAATGGACTCAAGTGTGGCAAAAATTGTGAGGTTGGTCCAGGACCAGGAAGTGTTTCATTCTGTTGTGCATAGGATCGATATGATTAGGTACCAACTCAATGGCACCTAACAACAACAATAACAAGAACATCTTGGCAAAGAAGTAAAACTCTCTTTTCAGATGATATGACCCTACACATAGAAAATCCCAAAGACTCAGCGAGAAAATTATGAAAAGTCATTGAAAGATTCATTGAAGTGACAGGGTACAAGAATAATATACAAGTCATTCACATTCCTTTACTCTAATAAAGAGAGTTCTGAAAAGGCAGAGTAATGCTGACCTGCTGGTTTGGAAACATGCTTTGAGAACTCGTGGCATAGAGAACAAGTAGGAATTAAACAGGTAAAGATAGTCAGAGAGATCAGACCAGAGCAAGGGAGCAGCATGTGCAAACAAACATCTTGAAGGATGAAGTTTTTTGTGGATTTAGGACAGAAAGGTCTGTGCATCTGGAAGGCCAGAATTCTTGGGCCAATCATATGTGAGATGGGGTTAGAGACAAACCTGACCTTCATATCCATCCTGAAAACCACTCTCAGAGCCACTGCTGCTTCTCACTATAGATGTAAAAAGAACAGTGGTGTGGCGCTGCGGGCTAATGCAGTCGACTGCAGTGTTGGTTTCAGCCACAAGGTTGGCAGTTCAAGCTCACCAGCCATTCCTCAGAAACCCTATACAGGGTCACTATGGGTTGGAACTGACTTGACAAAACAACAATTGACCTTGATAGCTATCCTACACAAAATGGGGATACTATCCTATGCAAAATGTTGACCCTCTTTGCATAGTGTGAGGATTTAAGGTGACAATATATGCAAAGGGCTGAGCCCAGAGTAAGCCTTCAGTCCATGGCAGTTTTCTTTCTTCCTTTCACTATCTAACTCAAAACACGGCCCTATCTCAAGCTGCTTGTTTTAGCTCTGTAAGGACATGTGCCTGTATTGGTGCCTAAGTACTATCCTACAGCAGTCAGTACACATGCTGACATGAATAGCATCCATGACCCCTAAACTGGGATTGAGTTAGGAGTTTCTCGATCTTATTAATAAGAAATCTGGATATCAAAGAACAGCTATATGAGTTGTGCATGTGTATGTACGTGTGTGGTTTCCTCTTACACATAATGCGTAAATGTTACAGAATTTAAAACATATAAATCTGGGGTTAAGTATTTGGAGTCAGCATTTACAAGTGGTACTAGGTCAGTTCAATCTAGATTAATGACATTTATTGAGCACCATTCTGTTGTGTTGGGTGCTAAGTCACATGTTGAGGAGACAGAGATGAGTATGACTGGATGCTTGCCGTTGAGGAGTTCACAGTCTTTTCCAAGAGATAGATAACAGGAAAAAAATCACAAGAAGGTTCCGTGCAAAGGGCAGTAAGGAACTCTGGTAGTGTAGTGGTTACGAGTCAGGGTGCTAATTTCATGGTCAGTAGTTCGAAACAGCTAGTGGGAGAAAGATGAGGCTTTCTGCTCCCATAAAGATTTACACCCTTGGAAACCCTATACAGGGTTGCCATGATTGGGACTGACACCGTGGCACATAATTATCCACCACCAAAGGGCAATTAAAACTCAGGAGTGTGCCATTCTGCTTGGGGAAGTCAGGGAAGGTCACGGAGTAAAAGTGACATCTGAGTCGGGTCTGGAAAGGAAAAATCTCAAGAGTGAATAGTAGTGAAAAATAAATGAACAAAGCTCTTTAAGAACCTTTGTTGCTATGGTTTTAAGCACTGACCTAAATCGTCATTATGAGCTTCTAGAAGAAACATGGCCACATGGTGTTGAATTGGATTTAAAATATTACATAAACCATTATATATAGAAACACATATGGAAACAATCTGAAAATATTTCTCCTCAAATATAGTATAATTTGCTTTTATGAATTTGCTATTTCTAGATGAATAAATGAAACATCTTTAAGTCTTTGGAGGCCCAGAAGAAATTATATTGCCATCACAAGTCAAAATAATTTTCATTGTTAATTCACTTATTCAGTCAATCAGTCAGCAAACATTTAGTTAGAAATTTCCATTTCTCAAGCATTGAGGAAGGGCCTTTCAGAGGCTACAAAGCTGTGTAAGACTTTGTCCCTACCCTCAGAAATCTTCAAAAACGTGAAAGTCATAAAACAAATACTTGTATTGATTTCCTAAGGCAGCTGTAACAAAGTAAAAGAAACAGGTGACTTATTAAGAATGCACATGTATTGTCTTACAGTCTGTAGGCTACAAGTCTGAGCTCTGAGTGTCAGCAGGGCAATGTTTCCTATGAAGGCTTAAAGAGGAAGACGGTTTCTTTCTTGTCTCCCCAGAAGTTCCTTGGCTTGTAGCTGTAGCATAATTCTCATTCTGTCTCTGTCATCACATAACCATCGGTGGGTTTCTATGTCTCTTGTTCTCTTGTACAAGGATAGCACTCACATTGGGTTAGACCCACCAGACACTATCATGATGTTAACAAGTTTCAACAGAGCTTCCAGACTAAGACGGGCTAGTAAGGAAGATCTGGAGATCAACTTCTGAAAGAAGAAAACCCAATGGATCACAATGGTCTGATCTTCAGCTGGTCAAAGGAGGGGATGGCACAGGGCTGGACAATGTTTCATTCCATTGTGCATTGGGTCACCATGACTCTACCATACGTAACACCACCACTAATATGATCTCACATTAACTTAACTGACAACATCTTCAAAGACCTATTTCCAATCTAGGTCACATTCAAGGTCACAGGGGTTAGGACTTTACCATATATTTTGGGGGGACACAGTTCAATCAGCAACAACACCCAGACAAATAATTCTAATACAGTGGGTACTAGACTAGGAATAAAATGCTACAAAGAAACTAAGCTACTTTCTGGTTGATGTAATTACAGAAAAAGCTCCACAATCCGTCTTGGAGAAACCATTTTGACTAGATTTTTAGGGTGACAAGGGATTGTGAAAGCAGGGTGAGAAGTATTTCAGGCAGAGGGAAGTTTGTGAATAAAAGGGATGGTAGCCCCAACCAGCGCTGCCCACCTAGTGCTTCTCCCCAGCTCAAGGCCTGGCCGGCCCCCTTCGTCCTTGTCTCTTGGTGCCAAAACATTGTCAGCATGTTGGACAAACTGCCCTACAAAGTCGGGGACATCAGCCTGGCTGCTTGGGTCAGAAGGCTCTGAACAGTGCAGAGAATCAGATGTCAGGCCTGATGTGCATGCGGGAGATGTACTCAGCCTCCAAGCCTCTAAAGGATGCCTGCATTGCTGGATGTCTGCATATAGCTGTGGAGACAGCTGTCTGTATTAAGATCCTTGTTGCTCTTGGTGCTGACGTGCAATGGTCCAATTGCAATATCGTCTCCACTCAGGACCATGCAACAGCTGCCATTGCCAAGGCTGGCATTCCAGTGTGTGTCTAGAAGGGTGAAGCAGATAAGGTGCACTGAGCAAATCCTATAGTTCCAGGAGGGGTCCCTGAACATGATTCTGGATGACAGTGGTGACCTCATCAACCTTATTCACACCAAGTACCCACAGCTCCTGTTGGTCATCCAAGGCATTTCCAAGGAGACCACAACTGGGGTTCACAACCTATATAAGATGAAGACAAATGGGATACTGAAGGTGACTACCATCAACGTCAAGGATTCCATGACTAAAAGCAAGTTTGACAAATTGTATGGTTGCCAGGAGTCCCTCAGAAATGGTATCAAGCGGGCCACAGATGCAATGATTGTGGGAAAGGTGGCAGTTGTGGCAGGCTGTGGTGACATGGGAAAGAGCTGTACCCAGGCCCTGACAGGTTTCTGGGCTCACATTATCATCACCGAGATTGATCCCATCAACACATTATAGGTTACCATGGAGAGCTATGAAGTGACCACCATGGATGAGGCCTGTCAGGAGGGCAACATCTTTGTTACAACAACAGGCTGTGCTGCGATCATCCTTGGCAGGCACTTTGAGCAGATGAAGGATGATGCCATCGTGTGTAACACTGGATACTTTGATGCAGAGATTTATGTCAAGTGGCTCAATGAGAATGCTATGGAGAAAGGGAATATAAATTCCCAGGTGG
Source organism: Chrysochloris asiatica (assembly GCF_000296735.1). Taxonomy (NCBI): domain Eukaryota; kingdom Metazoa; phylum Chordata; class Mammalia; order Afrosoricida; family Chrysochloridae; genus Chrysochloris; species Chrysochloris asiatica. The sequence continues at coordinate 1,937,354 of NW_006408752.1, forward strand.
GCCAATACCTGTTGAAGAACGGGCACTGCATCATTCTGCTGGCTGAAGGCCAGTGAATAACCCTGTACTGCACCATGGGCCACCCCAGCTTCGTGATGAGCAACTCCTTCACAAACTAGCTTGTCCAAGAAGCTGGATGAGGTGGTGGCTGAAGCCCACCTGGGAAAGCTGAATGTGAAACTGACCAAACTAACTGGGAAGCAGGCCCTCGGATGACACCTTCAAGCCTGATCACTACCGTTATTGAAAGCCTGGCCTACATCTGGCCTTCCAACTGGAATCCCTGTCCAGTCCCCAATTCTTCCAGTGCCCGCAGCCCCCGACACACACACACACACAGACACACACACACACAAGAACAGAACAAAGGGCACTAACTTTGAGATTGGTTTGTCGTTCCCCTTTCCCTCTCAGTTGATTCCCTGGGATTGGCCATTCAGCCTTTGGCCCCTGTTACATCCTTCATACTTACAGATGTAGCAAGGGGCATTGAGAAACCCTCCCTCCCATAGACTTAGTCATGATGGAGGTGTGAGGGAGCCTCCACAGGGAACCATGAGCTCAGGGGTCTTGGAACTGCTCGTTCAGTCTTTATGCTGGAAGGTGGTGGTGGTGGTCAAAGCCAAAGCACTTTATATTTAGGTTCTCACCTGGTCTTGGGGAATTTACCAGTGTGTATGGCTGGTCCTCAGTCCATGACAGATGAGAAGAAGCACTCACAGGGCAGGGCGGAGCTAGTAAAGTCTGAATGCTCCTAAGAGCCTGCCTTAGTGTTGGACATTCTGTTAAACCTTGAAACAGTTAGGTTGGTATTTTTTTGTCCCTATTTTACAGGGGTTAGAATAGATTCGTTAAGGGACAGCCAAGGGAGAGCAAGAGAACTGACAACCAGAAAAACATGAAATCAGGGATAGTGTGCCATCATTCTGCAACACGTTGCTCCTATTACAACCCGAGGTAAAAAAATTATTTGGTTTATAACACACTAAAAGAGAGCCCGAAGGTGGGTTAATAAAATCTCTGTTGCCTAAAAAAAAATAAAGGAATGAGAAACCAGAGGGCCCTTGGAAAAGGCTTTTTGTCTTTTTCAGGGGTAAGACTTGAAGAAAGGGCTGGCATAGGTAGATTTCAACCTTGAAGCAAAGTTTGTTCTTGATTTCACTGGCTATGATTTCTTGGCATTTGAAATGCCAAGCATTTGTCAGTTGGTTCCTTGTTTGTTTTAGTTGGCATTTCAGAACAGGTCTTTGTCTTGGCATAATTTTGTTTAACCTACTGGATAAGTTAAAAAAAAAAAAAAAAGTCTGTGTAATGTAGTAAAATGTCAATGTGGTTCTCAAGAGCATTAAATGCCACAGATTAAAAGTAAACCCATTTCTTCAGGAGTTGTGAATCCACATCTGAAGGCTGAAAGGGGTGGGTTTTGCATCAGAGTTGCTACATGAAGCAGATGAAAGGTTATTTACACAGGTGTGGACATGGTTAATGGAAACTAGCAAAGGATGATGCAGTCATATCTCTGGTTAATAAGAGCTGGGAAGGTGTTACCACCAGTAGGCCTGATGGGCAGAAGAGGGAGCAGCCATTGGAACTGGGAAAGAGCTATGCGTTTCCATGGAGAATGGCAATCACTGTCCAAGCTCTTGCCTTTTGATCCTGTGCTGAGCCAGAAGGCAGGAGGCCCATTGATGACCCCGCAGACCAGCTTCCTGGGGCAGAGATTGTGCAGGGAACAGAAGGATGGAGAGCTGATCTCGAGGAGCAGGCACCATTCTGCACAATCTCCAAGTTCTCTAGTGTTAATATTTCTATGATTCTAAAACATAGAAATTATATTGATCCTCCATTTAATGCATTAAACCTAGTGGAATGACAAAACTGATCAATCTCCTCATTAGAGTTCCATCCACCTAATTTGCATTGTTCCATCCAATCATTTGGTGGGAGTTACAGACACCATGAGTAGAAGAGCCATATGAAGTAACTTACTGCACTAAACTATGCCATTCTCAAAACATTTTGTACCAAATATCTACAGACAAAAAAAGTACGGCAGAGCCATCTGACTTCTTCTAACTTCACAAGTGGGAAGGAGAATCACCATCAACTTCAACTGCCCAAGGGTGATGCCCAAAGGTGAAGGTCAGGCTACGTTTTTACCCTTCAACTTTTTTACCAGTTCTGGTACCAACCATACCTCCCATGGCACTCTCTACTTCCCTACTGGGTTCAATAATTTATTGCAATCATTATACAAAGCTCACAGACCATCCTCATATTTATAGGGTTTATTAGGCAAGTAACAGGTAACAATGTAGGTTCAGGGATGCTCAGGATGTAATTCTTTGATCATGACAGCCCCTTCTCAGCCCTGCCTCAGGCAGGTCTCTCTCTGACCCTTGAGTCCTCAGCCTGGCCTCTGTCCTGCTCAGGAAAGTGTTATAAAGCTCTTTTAGCAATGCCAGTAAGTGCCCAGAGGCACCCCAAATCTCCCAGGAAACCTTGGCCTGAAGGTACTCAACTTTTTCGTTCCATGGGCTGGGAAGTCCACCATTGCCATCTCCTGCCAGTCTCCTGTTTCTCTTATCACCAGTTGTCAGTTGCTGCTCTTCTCTGTCTCTGGTGTCACATCCCTTTCTCTTTCTCTTGGACCTAGGAGGTTCTCAGCACAGAGATTCTACATCTAAAGGATGTGCTTTGCTCCCAACTCTTTTTTTTTGGTGGTAGTAACATCTGCATTTCCACCTCTGGGATGGTTCATGTTAAGCCTAGTGGAATGACAAAACTGACCAATCTCCTCATTAGAGTTCTATCCACCTTATTTGCATTGTTCCAACCAATCATTTCCTGAGAGTTACAGAAACCATGAGTTGAAGAGCCATATTAAGTAATTCATTACACTACAGTACGCCATTCTCAAAATTTATACAAATAACAGAAACACAGGGAATCAAGTGTATGTATGCATGTGTGGCACTGTGGGTTAATGTGCTGAATGGCAAAGTTGGGTTGAACCACAAGGTTGGTGGTTCAAGCTCACCAGCTGCTTCTTGGAAACCCTATACAGGGTCTCTGTGGGTCGGAACTGACTCGAAGGCACTTAACAACAACATGTAAAAATGGATGGGAAAGAAGTTTATAGCCTGGGAATACAAGTTTGGTGAGCACAGGGCCTGGGCTAGATTCATACACCTTTGAATTCTCAGGACCTAGCACTCTGCTTGAAACTTAGTAACCAGTTGCTGTGTAGTTAGTTCCAACTCATGGTGACAGCATGTGTGTCAGAGTAAAACTGTGCTCCAAAGGGTTTTAAATGACTGTTTATTTCAGAAGTGATCTCTAGGTCTTTCTTCTAAGGTGTCTCTGGGTAGACTTGAATCTCCAATCTTTTACTTAGCAGCCAAGTGTATTAACTACGTGCACTACCTCCCGCCCCCACTCCCACACACACATAGCGAACATTTGTCTGAATAACCTGATAAATGAAACATCAAGAGTACCAAGCAATACAAAATATGCGCTGGGAGTCTTCAGACAAGAGAACCCAAAATTGGGTATAGCAACCAAATTCTTGGATCTAGGAGAAGTAGATGATGGCAGTGTTTGCTTTTCTGTTTCTGTTAATGTTTAGGCCAATGTTTCTAGCAGCTCCCAGGGAACATGAGCTGTTTTGTGGGGTACAGACCACGGATGTTCTTCCCTCAGTATTTTCCAAACATTTATAATCCTGACAGCCAACTTCAATTAATTTATTCATTCAGTTACCATGTATTTACTTTGTGCCTGGGAACCCCAAAATAAGTGTAAATACATGGTAACTGAATGACAGGGTAGAAGTTACAAACAGGAAATGTGGACAAATATTAGACCATTAGGAGGAAATTGCAATAGATTGGACCTAGGATGGGAGAGGGGCAATGCAGATTTCTGAGGGTACAATAGGACACTTCACACAATCCTGGGGTGTCAGAGAAGGTAAGGTGAGTCCTGAAGGACTTTTCCACCTATGTGGTATCACTGCTTACCTCCACCTCTCACACATGCACTCAGGAAGGAAGGAAGAAAGGAAACAGATTTTAATGCAAATTCCTGGCTGAGGTTACACTTTAATTCAGATGCAGTCACACCAAACTCTGTCAGTAAATGTGTAGTAGGGACAATCCTTGCTCCCTCCTTGGTAAAGCAGAGGACTGAGAGGTCAAGAGGGTACACAGTGGGTATCAAGATTGGAGAGAATATAGAAGAGGACAGGAAAAACAGCTGGGAACCTGCTGACAAACTTCTTGCTTACAGAATGTTTCCAGGGTCAGTACTGCTTGTCTACAACTCATTACAAAGAAATGGAAATTCTGTGAAGAGGTTTGTTTGCTCAACTCCAAGCAAGTGGACTGATGATACCTGGTCTCAAGAGCATTATTGTTGACCTAGGTGATCCATATTAGTTAACATGGCTCTAGCTGATTTTTAAAGATGGTTGCTGATTTTAAAAATTTGTTTAAAAATCTACTTCATTCCTAGAAATTTTGTTAATCAGAACATTTTAAAAGAATTTAACTTGAGCATTATGATCAGAACGGACTCGGTGGCACCTAACTACCACCACCACCGGCACAAAAGCATAGAAAGGAAAAAGAACCAATGTGCTGGATAAAATCTGTAGGGCAAAGAATTCCTAATTTATTCATGTTGCCCTCTTCAGAAAAAAAAAAGAAAAGAAAAGAAACATACTAGAGTTGTGAGAATTTGATTAAAATTCTTAGCTAAATTTGGGAAAAAGAAGTGCTATTTTAAATTATGCTTCTTTCTCCAACCCCCTCATTTTTTAAAGGAAGGAAAAGCCCTTTCAGTACTAGAACAGGTTGTTAAGTGTGTGGATGTGGAGACATGGAGGAATATATTGCAGTTTCTATAAGCACATTATTGCTTCTATAAAGGAGACCAAAATCAGAGGGTTGATGTCAAGTCAATTCTGACCCATAGTGAGCCCATGGGTGTCAGAGTAGACCTGTGCTCAACAAGGCTTTCAATAGCTGATTTCTTGAAAGTAGATTGCCTGGTCTTTCTTCCAAGGTACTTCTGGGTGGACTCAGACCTCCACCTAGGGAATCCTCTATCAAGTTCCATTTTCAACCTTTAATATGTTGGAGCTTTGATAAGAATTTCTTAATTATAAGCACACTCAGTCCTTAGGCTAGAAGAGGTTATGCTGAGACCAACCTTTGCCTGAGGATGGATCATTTTATGTTGGTGTTTCAGCTTAAGTCTCCTTTGTTTAATTTTTTTCCTCTGTTCACTATTGAAAAGTTGGTGGTTTTCGAGACTTGGTCTTTAGCTCTTCCCCACAGAGCTCTCTTATCAGTATGTAGATGATAAGAGAGCTGAATCTTTAACTCCAACCCAATCATTTCCTTTGACTTCCAGACCTATGTGTCCTCTTCCCTGTGTATCCCATGACTCAATATATTCGAAAATTCTCCCCATCAGTGCTAGCTGTCGTCCAACTTGACAGTCTTCCTTTCCGTGTCTTCGTGAAAGATGCCATCACATGAGAGTAGCCCACTGGCAGTTTGTTGATTATCAAGTCATATTCTACCCACTGAATTTCGTTCCCTTCCTCTCTATTTCTAAAGATGCTGCTGAAGTTTGGACTCTCGTCATCTCTCTCTGGATTATTGTTGATTCTCTTTCTACCCCATTGATCTTCTCCAATCCGTGCTTTCCTCAAGCCTCCAGGTTTAATCTTTATAAGGTGTAAATCTCCATGTCTCTTCTGTGTGTAAAATCTTGCAGGAACTCTCCATTTTCTAGCTCTTCATATCAGTGGATAAGTCATTTAAAGTTTCATTCTCTTGGTGAGACTTTTCAAGACATTGTAACACACACACACACACACACACACTTTTCATCCTACCAAAGCAGCCATAGAGCCTTAGTTCTTTGCTGGCATCTCCTCCTCTAGTCAACCTCTAAGTGTTGGCAGGTTCAAAGTGTGGTTCTCAGTCTTCTTCTAATTTCTGACTACAATACTTCTCCCATAGTAGTAGACCTCATCTAGTCCTATCGATGGTTTTTAATAGCATCTATACACCTATACAGAGTCCTGGTATGGTGCTGTGGGTTAATGCGCCAGACTTCAAAGCCATTTGAACTGCAAGGTTGGCAGTTCAAACTCACCAGCTGCTCCTCGGAACCCTATATAGGGTTGCTATGGGTCAGAATCGACTCAACAGCACTTAACAACAACAACATGCACCTATACAGAGTCCTGGTGTGGTGCTGTGGGCTAATGCGTCAGACTGCAAAGTCATTTGAACTGCAAGGTCAGTGGTTCAAGCTCACCAGCTGCTCCTTGGAAACCCTATACAGGTTTACTATGGGTTGGAATTGACTCGATGGTACTAAACAACAATATATATATACGAAGCCCTGGTAGTATAGTGGGTTACATGTTGGGTTGCTAACCTCAGGGTCACCAATTTGAATATACCAGCCACTCTGTGGGAGGAAGAGGAGGCTTTCTGCTCCTGTAAAGATTTATAGCCTTGGAAACCATACACAGGGTCACCATGAGGCGAAACTGACTCCACGGCACATAACCACCACAACCACTACAAACCTATACACCAATGACTTCCAAATTTATGGCTCCAGTCCTGACTTTTCTACTGATCTCCAGAAGCATAGATCTAATTGTTTACTTGCCATCTCCATGTGGATGTCTGAAGGAGATGCAACATGACCAAAGCAGAGCTCTTGATTTCCCTTCTTTCCATTTCCTGCTCCTCCCTCACCCTTCCTTGTCCCAGGAAATGACATCACCATCCACCAAGTGTTCATGGCAAAAATCTAAGCATCACCTTTGTTTCTTCTCTTTCCTCACTCCAGTCCATCATAAATCCAGTCAGCCTTACATTCAAACACATGCATTCTGAATGTGACCATTTCTCAGTCCCATAACTTGATACATTTAACTTATGGTATTGGTGAAGAATATTGAAAGTTCCATGGACTTCCAGAAGAACAAACAAATCTGTCTCAGAAGAAAAACAGTCAAAATGCTCCTTAGAAGTGAGTATGCTTCCTCTCTCATACTTTCGACATATTATCAGAAGGGACGGGTCCCTAGAGAAGGACAACATATTTGGTAAAGTGAAGGGCTGGTGAAAAAACAGGAAGACCCCCCAATGAGATGGATTGACACAGTTGCAGAAGCAATGGGCTCAAAGATAACAATTGTGAGCACAGTACAGGACTGGGCAGTGTTTCATTCTGTTGTGCATAGAGTCACTGTGAGTCAGAACCAACTGAATGGCACCTAACAGCAATAATGAAATGGGGTCAGTTGAACATATCTCTTAGAGTTTTTCTAAGGACAATTTATAGCTTGCCTGCCCATAGCAAGTACTCAATGACATCATTATCTTTTATCTTCCACCTGAAACTTCATGTTATTAGAGCAGTGAGAGCACTACTGGCATGAAGCATCAAGGCCACATATCCAATGGGTCATCATGGTGACCCTCCATCCTCCTCAGTGGAAATGCAGACAGGACTAAGGGTGAGATCATTCTGGATCTCAATGAATAAAAGAGGGAATCTTCACTTACGAGAAGAATAGTTGTTAGAATCATTCAAACACAGCTATCTTTCCCCTTGATCAGATACATCTGGTTAACTGAGTTATTTTTAATACCGAAACATGCATGAAAAGAAAACTGGTGAGAAATGGGCAAACAAAAGCCAGAAAAACTTTGTTTCTAAAACTGTGATCAAAACAAAAGTGCAAAAGTCATGATTTTATCTTCATGGTAGAGCCCACTTTGTGGAGTTGAGCTCTCCAGCAGTAAGTAGCAGGATCCAGTTGGCAAGAGAGGTTTTTTTTATAGAAATACATGGAAAAACAAAGATAGGATTATCAACCCCACAACCAGGCCCCAGAGGAATTCATGGACAGCTAACTCCCATGGAAACAGAACTCTGCTTTGCGACCAGTATACCAGATTCCTGGGTGTGAGCCTCAGCATCAGTTTTGGTGATTCCTACTCAAGGATTTCAGCATCACATTTTCTTGGAAACTCTCTGCCCTAGCTTCTCTTGCTCTTACTACTATTCACTAGTTGCCTTTGTTTGATGCATCACATTCAAGTATCCCAGACAGACATTCTCCTTGGTTCACCCACCATCATACAATACAGGCTACTTCTAGTTCACAAAACACTGTAAACAGTAATCGGCCAGTTCATAGGCCATTGACCAGTCCATAGATTAGCTTCTCTGGTGCCAAGTGCCCATCTCAGACTAATCTGTTTGGCCAACATGACAGGCTACATGGTCAACTTTTCTCAAAATAAGCTGTGGCCTGAAAGATGGTATGTAATGATTTGTTTTTCTATTTACTTTATGAACTGATGAAACCATTTGTCATGGAGAGTTGGAGGAGAGCAGGTCATTTGTCTGTCAATTGTGAGATTTTGGAGGATATGTAGAGAAAATCCTCTTCTATTTCCCTTCAAATGTATTTGATATCTTTCAATAATTGCACCTCTCTCTCTCCATTGTGGAGTCCCTGGGCAGTGCAAATGGTTAATGTGTTAGGCTGCTGACCAAAAGGCTGGAGATACAGATCTACCCAGAGGCAACTTGGAAGAAAGATACAATGATTTACTTCCAGTAAAACCAACCACTGAAAATCCTATGGAACACAGTTCAACTCTGACACACACGGGGTTGCCATGAGTCAAATAAGGATAATGGCAACTCCTTCTCTCCAGTTCCACTGTATTTTTTTCAAATCTCTCTCTTTATCCATGCCGGACCTATCAATTTGTAGATTCCTTTGCCTGCAACATACGGTCCTCACTCCCTCAGGCTGGATAAAATACCTACTTATTCCTTTAGGAAGTTTTTCTGTGTCTCAGTTTAGGTCCAGTTTGCCCTAATTAGGTCCAATAAGCTCCAGTGTTGTTGTTGTTGTTAGGTGCCATCGAGTCAGTTCCACCTCATAGCAACTTTATGCACCATCATCCTCCATGTACTTTCACCAGATCCATCTGGAAAATGTAAAAACAAACAAACAAAAAACAACTATTCAGTGAGGATTCTACCTTGTCCACCTCATTTTGAAGCTAAGCATACTCATGAAAGCTTGTAAACCAGCCACTTCATCTTTATAGACTTTCATTTTTGATAGCCATTGTCTAAATTGCCCATCCATCAAGAACATCATTCCATCAAGAACATCAATCCATCAAGAACATCATTGTGAAGAGAGCAAAAAGTCATTAAAGACAAGAAAGAAGGAAAGTTCAAAATGGATGTCAGAAGAGACTCTGAAACTTGTTCTCCAGAGTAGAGATGCTAAAGCAAATGGAAGAAATGAGGAGGTCCAAGAGCTGAACAGAAAATTTCAAAGATCATTTCGAGAAGATAAAGTCAAATATTTTAACAAAATGTGCAAAGATTTGGAATCAGAAAACCAAAGAAGAAGAACATGCTCAGCATTTCTAAAGCTGGGGGAACTGAAGAAAAAATTCAAGCCTTGACTTTCATTATTGAAAGATTCTCTGGACAAATTATTTAATGATGCAGAAAGCATAAAGAGAAGATGGAAGGTATACACAGAGTCACTGTACCAAAAGGAAATGGTTAATGTTCAACCATTTCAAGAGGTACCATATGAACAAGAGCCAATGATACTCAGGGAGGAAGTCCAAAGTGCATTGAAGAAATTGGCAACAAACAAGGCACCAGGAATTGATGGAATAAAACTTGAAATCTTTTAAGAAAGTGAGGTGGCACAGGAGGAACTCACTCATCTCTGCCAAAAAAATTTGGAAGACAACGGTCTGGCCAACTGATTGGAAGAGATCCATATTTATGCCCATTCCAAAGAGAGGTGACCCAATGGAATGCGGAAATCATCAGACAATCTCTTTGATATCTCAAGTGAGTAAAGTTTTGCTAAAGGTAATACAGAAATGGCTACAATCATACATTGACAGAGAACTTCCAGAGGTTCAAGCCAGATTCAGAAGAGGCCATGGAACGAGAGATATCATTGCTGATGTCCGATGGATCTAGGCTGAAAGCAGAGAATATCAGAAAGATGTTTACCTGTGCTTTATTGACTATGCAAAGCCTTTCAATTGTGTGGATCATGACAAGCTATGGAAACATTGTGAAGTATGAGTATTCCAGAACACTTAATTGTACTCATGAGGAATCTGTACCTGGACCAAGAAGCAGTTGTTCGAACAGAACATGGGAGCATTGAATGTTTTTAAATTAAGAAAGGTGTGCAACAAGGTTGTATTCTTTCACCATACTTGTTCAACCTGTATGCTGAGCAAATAACACGAGAAGCTGCATTATATGAAGAAAAACATGGCATCAGAAATGGAGGAAGACTCATTAAGAACATGCTATATGCAGATAATACAACCTTGCTTGCTGAAAGTGAAGAAGGCTTAAAACATTTACTGATGAAGATCAAAGAGCACAGCCTTCAGTATGGATTACATCTCAATGTCAAGAAAACAAAAATCCTCACCACTGGGCCAATAAACAACATTCTTATCAACAGAGAAAAGATTGAAGTTGTCAAGGACTTCATTCTTCATGAATCTACTATCAATATTCAGGGAAGCAGCAGTCAACAGATCAGATGATGTGTTGCATTAGGCAAATCTGCTGCACAGGAACTTTTTAAAGTGTTGAAGAGCCAAGATGTCAGCTTGAGGACTAAGGTGTGTATGACCCAAGCCATGGTATTTTCAATAACCTCATATGCATGTGAAAGCTGGACAGTAAATAAGGAAGACCGTAGAAGAATTGATGTCTTTGAATTATGGTGTTGGAGGAGAATACTAAAAGTGCCATGGGCTGCCAAAAGAATCAATAGCTCCATTTTGGGAAAAGTGTAGCCAGAGTGCTCCTTAGAGGCCAAGATGGCCAAACTTTGTTTCTCATACTTTGGAAATATTGTCAGAAGGGAACAGTCGATGGAGAAGGACATCATGTTTGGTTAGATGGAGGGTCAGAGAAAAAGAGGAAGACCCCTAACGAGATGGATTGGCCAGGTGGCAGCATTGATGGACTCAAGTGTGGCAGTGGTAGTGAGGTTGGCCCAGGATCGTACATTGTTTTGTTCTGCTGTGCATAAGGTCACTGTGAGTCTGTGCCAACTCGATGGCACCTAACAACACAACAACAATCAACCCAGTACACTGAGGAAACAAACTTGGTCCTTGATATGAAGAATTCTTCCCTGTCATATGGAATTTTGAGATATTACGTCTATAAGCAAAACTTCAGTTTATCAAATTGTAGCAATTTAAAACTTACTGACAGTGTCAAACAGCTTGATCCTTATCAAGTCAAGTTCTGGTCAGCTAGCTATCCAAACTAGGTTAAATGGATATTGGCTTCAAATTTGGGAGTTCACACATACACACCTCCTTGTGCTTCAAACCAGCTGATCACTTCATTCTCAGCCCTAGTCCCCAGTGGCTAGGTCAGTGCCCACTGGCCCAGGAGTTCACACATCTCCCTAAACTTCAGACCAGCCAGCCCTTCCTCTTCTTACTCTCAAGATCAATGGGTGTCATTGGAACATGACCAAACTCAGCCCATGTCTTCATTGCTGCATTTTCCCCACTTCCACTCATAAGTAGACCCAGGTGGTCACCAACAAGCAGACTATATTGCTCACAGATTCCCTTTAAGTTTCAGTCTTAGATGCCTCCAAAGTAAACAGCTTGCTGGATATTCAAACAGCCTGCTTTTATTCTGCAGTTCTTTCTTTCCATAAGAATCTTCTGTTCTCCCAGCAATTCTATTTAGTCTGCATGTCTTTTCAAGTGTGAATATCCCAACTCAAAAGGTTCTGGTAGGGCTTAGGATTCCACCTAAAGCCCCATCCTCTACAAAGGCTTGACAAGAAGACCACATCCCTGAGAAAATTCTAACTCCCCTTTGAGCAAATCTAATCAATTATAGACTGACACTGGGCTTAGAAGCTTTCTGTAATTATAACTCTCAATATTCAGTTCTATCACACATAAATGTCTATTTTACAATAGTAGGTAGGGGGCACCAATATTCACAAGACAGTCAAACACATAAACATTTTCCTCCTCCTTTACCCATTCAGCCTACACACAGAACACTGTTGTTCCAAGGTTGTTTTTAAATCACTATCTGTAACACAGTGGGTTAATGTGCAAGACTGCAAAGCCATTTGAACTGCAAGGTTGGTGGTTCAAGCACACCAACTGCTCCTCAGAAACCCTATACAGGGTCGCTGTGAGTCAGAAGCAACTTGATGGCACTCAACAACAACAACAACATCTACCTCTATCCCATGTCGCCCATGCATAACTTCCTAAGTCTTCCCCTATCTTCTTTGTTCATCTGCCACTCTCCCTGTATTTGTGTATTGCCTTGTCCTTCCTTGTATATTGCCTTTGCCATTACCTGAGCTAACGTGTGTCTACCCTCTAGCCAGCGAATTATTCTCCCCTCTGTTTCACCCCTGGTGATCATCAAACACTATTTCTTTTAGTATGGAAACCTTTTCTTGAGCTTTCACAATAATGGTCTCATACAATATTTGTCCTTTTGTGACTGAATGATTTCACTCAGCATAATGTCCTCCGGGTTCATCCATGTTATGAGATGTTTTGCAGATTCATCAGTATTCTTCAAGGTTGCATAGTATTCCATTGTGTGTATATTCCAAAGTTTATGTATCATTCTTCCATTGATGGGCACTTAGGCTGTTTCTATCTCTTTACTATTGTGAACAGTGCTGTGATGAACATTGGTGTGATTATATCTACTCATCTCATGGCTCTTAGGGACCCTCTGCACAACAGAATGAAACACTTCCCAGTCCTGCATCATCCTTACTATCGTTAGGTTTCTGCCTATTACTGCTGCCATTGTGTCAATCCATCTTGTTGTCGGGAGGAGGGAGGTCTTTCTCTTTTTCTCTGGCCCTCCACTTTAGCAAGTATGATGTCCCTTTTCAGAGACTGGTCTCTCCTGATACCATGTCCAAAGTCTCACCATTCTTGTTTCTGAGCATTCTGGCTGTACCTCTTATAAGACACATTTCTTTGTTCTTCTGGAAGTCCATGGTACTTTCAATACTCTTCATCAACACCATAATCAAAAAAGCAGTAGTGTGGGTAAATAATTTAGTGAAGGAGGAGAACAAAATGATTGGCTGTCTGAGATTTTCAGATTCTCAGTGGATATTAGCCACTCTTGCTTTTCTTCTCATTTTTCATTTCATTTCTTTCATGTTCTTTGTGAATTGAGTGAAAGTCCTCAGAGCAGATCATCAGTTTTATATTCAACAAATCATCAACTTCATTTCATCTCAATGATTGCAATCCCTCCAATGTACCATCACCGATCCTACTTCCTCCCTGTGTTTCTTCTTTCTACTCCTCCTTGTTTCTGAACCTTTCTGAATTTTGTGCTTGCATAAATGTGTGCTGTTGATTTTAAGTGATCATCCATTCTAGGGTGTATGCACCTTACTAGTGTTATTGTTCTCCCTATATACTTATCTATTGCTTGGCTGAAAATTGAGGCACAAGGGTGAATTCCATTTCAGACCTGAAAGGCCACAGTCTCAGGGTTCCATC
>NW_006408752.1:1951198-1957359 GCF_000296735.1 Chrysochloris asiatica
AGTAGAGACTGATGTTCATATGGTCCATTAGATTAATTGTGTCCAAGCAGGCCACTCTTGCTCTTCATAATCAAGAACTTGCACTCACTTGAAGTAACTTAGAAGTCAGCATGAATGTCTCCCCTGTTTTTGTTAACTTGGTGGCTTATCTTCTTTTTCAGGCATAAAATGTATGTATGATATAGTATCATGATTTATTGTTAATCAGGGCTTGGAAGGTAAGTAAAATGTTTGGATTTCTGTTTGTCAGATATATATATATTCATATGTTGTTGGTAAGTGTCATTGAGTCGGTTCCAAGCCATAGCGACTCTGTATAGGGAGTGTCTGGTGAGCCTGAACCACTGACCTTATAGTCTAGCACATTAACCTACAGTGCCACACTAGCCTTCCCTGTATACACATATATATATATATATGGTGTGGCTCTGTGGGTTAAAGCGCTGGACTGCAAGCTCACCAGATGCTCCTCACAAACCCTATACAAGGTTATAAGACAGAACTGACTTGATGACACTTAGCAACAACAATACACACATATATGTTGTTGTTGTTAAGAGCCATTGAGTTGGTTTCAACCCATAGCCATGGTGTAAAGGGTTTCTGAGGAGCGGTGGGTGAGTTAAACCACTGACTTTGTGATTCAAACTGACCTTGCAATCCAATGCATTATCTATATCTATAGTCTGTCACACACACACTTGCCAAAACAATAACAAATCTCAGGTAAGTGGAGCCACCTGATTAGGGAGGGGAAGGGACTGTCTTCATGAGAAACAGCCTGGAGTAGGGTCTTTAGAATTCCGTCTGCTACAGTATAATTCCATCACATTATACCCCATCCTGGGCGCCTGCCTGTTATATGTTCAGTAAGCGAATATCAAATGTTTCCCACAGACAGGTATATCCAGTGCTTCTTACTAGAATGCTTGGGTGAAAGTAGGGGACAAGGGGAAGGAGGTCTGAATGAGACGTGGTTCGTTCCTGCAATGGTAAGCTAGTGGAGGAATCAGCTTAAAGGCTGCAGGAAACAAAGTAACCATGAAGAAGCATCAAGAGTGGGTTTAGGAATAATCGGACAAACTTTAGTTTCATATGGAGATGCTGGTGTCACTTACAAATCCCTTAACAAATATTACTTGGAGAGTTATTTGTCATGGATTCAAATACTCCCTTCCTACTGCTATGATCTTGAGAGTTGAGAGTACTGGTGTAAAGGGTAGTAGGAGTCACCTGACCTGAGGGAGACCTGGGTTCAGTTTCCAGGCAATGCGCCTCTCACACAGCCACTACCTGCCTTGGAGTTTACATGTTGCTCAGATTGCGAACCACAAGGTCAGCAGTTCAAAACTACCAGCTGTTCCACAGGAGAAAGATGAGGCTTTCTGATCCCGTGAAGATTTACAGCCTCGGAAACCCTGTACAGGGTTGTTATGAGTCAGAACCGACTCCACGGCACATAACCACCACCACCATAATACTTCAATAACCTCATATGCATGTGAAAGTTGAACAATGAATAAAGAAAACTATAGAATAATTGATGTATTTGAGTATTGGATGTATGGTGTTGGAAGAGAATATTAAAAGATTCGCTAAAAGAACAAACAAATCTGTTCTGGAAGACAATCAGAAAGCTCCTTAGAAACCAAGGTGGCCAGACTTCATCTCTCATACTTTGGACATATTGTCAAGAGGGACCAGTCCCTGGAGAAGGATATCATGCTCCGTAAAGTGAAGGGACAGTGAAAAAGGAGAGCCCCAACGAGATGGATTGGCACAATCGCAGTAGCAATGGGCTCAAGCGGAGCAGCAATTGTGAGGATGACGTAGGACCAGGAGGTGTTTCATTCTGTTGTACGTAGGGTCGCTATGGATTGGAACTGACTCAATGACACCTAACAACAACAATAGAATGCTGAACTTTCAGTCTAAAATGGACTAGAAAGAAAAGCCTGCTGATCCACCTCCAAAAATCAGTCAAGGAAAACCCTCCGAATCACAGCAGACAGAGCAGCAATTGATCATGGGGATGGCTCAAGACCAAGCAGTGTTTTGCTCTGTTGTATGTGGTGTCACTATGAGTGGGAGCCGACTTCACAGACAGCAGCTAACAGCCACCATCTCTGTGATCTTAAAATGTTACTTAATCTCTTTAAGCTTCAATTTTCTTTGAATTTGTAAAAGGCAACCTAGGGTTATTGTGGGGATTAAGTGGGATTAGAAAGATAAAGCATGTCCATGGCTCAAGCACATAATAGCACCATCACCTTTCCCACTCAGACCCGAAAAAGCCAGCCCACACAGGAGCTGCTATTAAGTCTTAGCTCAACCCCAATGAGGGGTAAGATCCTAGGACAGCTTTGAAGGTGCTCTTTCTACCTTCCCCCACTCTGTTTCTGTTTACTCTGCACCATTTTTACATAAATTGACACAGAAGTAGAAGGAAACACTGGATCAAGTGTATGAACTATAAACAGATGCAATTTTGTTAGTGCTACTGGAAAACTTTGTTAATTAAACAAAAACAAGACATCCAAGGTAAATGCAGTGAAAACACCTATCCTTAGCTATCCCAGAAGGTTTCAGATGATTGGAGCTGACCAGCTTCCACCCCTCAGGCTGTGGCTGTCCTTGTTCTTCTTGGTCTTGAAATCCTCAGACTATTGGTTTACTGACTTGGAAAGCCTCAGCCTTCTCTTATCAGACCTCAACATCAGAAGCCTGAATTACAAATATCTTCTGAACAGAGTACAAGGAAATTGAGATTTCTCTTGGGTCAGTCCGTTAAACACTGTTGAAAAGTGGGTGACAAGAGACCATCCTGTAATAATGGCTAGTCTGTCAGGATCCTGGAAGAGCATTCATTTCAAGGTGAGGATAGAGACACGGTGTCTGGATTTGAGGTACTGGAAGTCGTGAGAGGCTGCTAGAACAGGACTGGGTCCCCAGGTCTGGCAGCAGAGCAAAGCCTTCTCTGTTCACTTATGGGGCACACACATCATTCTCTCCCCGATATCAGGCATATCCTCAAAGAATGCTTCTGAACTCAGGGACATAACTCTCCTTTGCCCCAACCAGTTAGCACTGAGCTGACTAGGATTTACGGAAACCCATGTGAGCCAGAGTAGACCTGTGTTCCATAGGGTTTTCTATGACTATTTTTTCCAGAATAGATTACCTTTTTTCCCAGGTGCCTCTGGGTGAACCTAAACCTCCAAATTTTGGTTAGCATCTGAGTATGTTAACCTCCCAAAAGAACGCCCTCCTTTGTCCCCCCACCAATCCAAAAACCAAACTCACTGCCACTGAGTTGACTCTATGAAGGGTTTCTGAGGTTATAAATCTTTACAGGAGTTGTTGTTGTTGTTAAGTGCCGTCGAGTCGGTTCCGACCCATAGCGACCCTGTACAGGGTTTCCGAGGATGTTAATCCTTACGGGAGTAGAAAGCCTCATCTTTCTCCCGCGGAGCGGCTGGTAGTTTCGAACCGCTGACCTTAAGGTTCGCAGCCCGATTCTTAACCACTACGCGGTATACCAGAGCTCCTTGTTGAGAAGATAGCCTTATTTTTCTCCTTTGGGGTGGCTGGTGGGTTTGAACTGTTGACCTTGTGGTTACCACTTCTGATCCTTCTAGCACTACCAGGGCTCTTTTGCCCCAGTGTCCTTTAAGTCTCCTACAATTCCTTCCGGATTCATCTTTGCTCTTGAATCCTGCCACCAGAACCGGAAGTCAGAGTTGTGTCTGCACAGGTAATTAGTTGTAGGTCAGGGAACTAGAACCTGGCTCTTTGTGCCAGAGCCCAGTTTTATACCCAGAGTGTCCAGGGCTCTGTGCCAAGGCTGCCGTGTGGCTTTGCTGGCTCCCCGGTTTCACCAGTGCCGGTGCCGGGAAGGAGAAGCTTATCATGAGTGAGGAATGAGCAAGTGGATGTTTCAGGTCTGCCTTCTCAGGCAACTTTACCTTGTCTGAGCATTAGTTCTTGATGAAACAACAGCCAGGTGGGCAGATAGAATAGGGACATACACAAAGCTTTGGCTGCAAATGTAAACTATTTTTTTCCAGGCTCAGGCACAAATTCACTTGTCATCATTTGGTTTCTAACAGGGGGAAACATACAATGGAAAATTAGATCCTGTGTCACAATGTCATGAGTTATAAATAAAATGAAAGACAAGTTTGACGTCAGTAATAAGGATTCTCACATTCCACTTCACTTCCTCATCATCAAATATTTAACTCAATTTAGTCCCTTGGGTGGTAGAAGTCAGTTAATACAACTCGTGGGGGCTCTGACAATGGAGACCAGGTTTCTTTCTCCCTCAGGAATGGTACCATGAGACAAACACAACACAAGCATAGCTATTGCCATTATGAACAAAAGGGACCCAATCCCTGTGCTGGGTGCTTCCTGGGGATGGCGGTACCATTCTTAGCACATGGCACAATCTCTTCTACCCATCCTCAGCTTCCCCTAGTCTGCACTCTCCCTCAAATCTCACTAGACTTTCCTGGAACAAGTTGAGGGGACACTTTTCTTTACAGGTAAAAGGAAGGCGAAGGCAGGAGGTGAAGGCTAAAGTGCCGAGGTACAGAGAAGGGACAGGTGAAACTAGGTGATCTAAGATGTTCCCCAACGTAGGTGTGCTGCTGAAAACTGGTATGCAAATAAGCCTTGGGGGAATTAATACTTTAAACACACTCTGGGTTATGGTTTTCTAAAGGAACCCTATGATCAACAATTTTGTAGTCCAAACAACCTCCCTTTCCACTTTCTATCTGTACGTTCACTAGGTTTTTCTCCAATGTTGAGCATCCTTGTGCTCCAAAGCCAAAACTAGGTGGGATTTGGTGTACAGTCAAACACATCTTTATCATCAAATTGCATCTGACTTCATCCCATGCTGAGGAATGTTGACAAGAAGAGCTTTCATTTAGGAACTAGTAGTTGGGGTGGTGCTGCAAGATAATGCATTGGACTGCAAGGTCAGTTTGAACCACAAGGTTGGTAGTTATTATGCTCCTTGAAAACCCTATATGGGGTCACTATGAGTCGAACCAACTCAACAGCACTTAACATCAACAACAACAGTTGTACAAAAGAGGTCACTGAGCAGCACAAATGGTTTTCACTCAACTACTAGCACTGTAAGATAAGCACTGGACTGTTAACCACAGGTTGGTGGTTCAAACCCACCAGCTGCTCCTCAGAAACCCTAGCTAGGGTCACTATGAGTCAGAACCAACTCAGTGGCTCTTAACAACAACAGCAGCAGCAGCAACTATCTGAAAGGTTGGTGGTTCAAACTCATCGGTGATGTGGCAGAAGAAAGGTCTAGAAATCTGTTTCCATATGATTATAGCCAGGACAACTCTATGGAACAGTTCTCCTCTGTAATATATGCGGTTGCAATGAGTGAGAATCAACTTGATGGCAAAGGTTTTTGTTTGTTTATTAATCAAATTCAAGGATCAGTGTCTGCCATTATCCGGCTTTACGTCTTGACTTTCTAAAATGTATCATTGCATCAACGATGATTGTGGAATCACTTCTCAATTCACATGCTGCAAGCCAAACATTCAGATGTTTAAGTCTTTGGTCTGAAATCACTATATTTGACAACTATGTCTAGAAATTTAGTCTGTGCCAAAGACTGTTTGGTGCTGAGTACCCTGTGATGAGTATGATCCATGTCTGACTATCCATCTCTGGCATGATCCATGAGGAAGGTGGTTCACAGCACACAGTATAGGAAAATGCATTTGGTGTTCGATGGGTAAGTTTCTAAAGCAGTTCTATCTTTCCTGATTATTGGACTTCAGGCTTATTGCTTAATTTTTCTCTGCAATAAAGATATATACCATGACTAATTGCAACTGTCATAATTGTAAAGGTAGAAGTTTTGTAACAAAAAGAGGGGAGAAGTTAATCTTACAGTCCAGAAACAGGACTCTAGAACCTACATCAAGGAAGAAGCGCATGAACTTATCCAGAGAAGCAGTGACACCAGACATGGAGGCAGAAATGAGATCATGAAGAGATAGAGCAGCTGAGGACTCTCAGCTGGAAAGAGAAAGGCTATGTGGTAGTGGCCAGGAGGCAGGCTTACAGAATGTGCTCTTGGGTTGTTTAAGTGATTACATATCCCTGAATGTTTT
>NW_006408752.1:1957627-1963789 GCF_000296735.1 Chrysochloris asiatica
TTGGAAGAAGCACAGCCAGACTGCACCTTAGAGCTCATTTGACATGTTTTGGAGGAATCCATCCCTGCAGAAGGACATCATGTTTGGTCAGGTAGAGGGTCAGCGAAAACGAGTAAGACTCTGAACAAGATGGATTGACACAGTGGCTGCAACAATGGGCTCAAATATAACGTTGATTGTAAATAGAGCACCGGAGCAGGCAGTGCTTTGTTTTGTTTTACATAGATAGGATCACCATGAGTCGGAATTGGCTCAATGGCACCTAACAATGACAACCTTAGAAGTTCATGAGATAACCAACAAATGGTGTCCTGTCCAGTGCATGGATGCTCTGGGTATAGAGACTGAACAGTGCTGGCTCCCTTCCCTCTGTCCCCACTCACCTCCAGAATTACATCTGCTGCCTAGAAAGAAAATACAAAATGAATGTATGAAGTTAGTGTTCACTTTCTCACTCTACCTATACACACACACACACCCACTTAAAGCTGGCTTTACAGAGTTGTGATTCCAGGTCAGAGATTACAATGTTTCTTTTTAAAGTAGATTTCTAGCTCTGTTCCCACTAAAGAAGTAGATCGGCTTGATAATGGATGAAGATGACATATGCTGGTTTTCCTCTGTGTGTGCTCAGGGCGGCAGGATTTAGTAACTATCTAGACCTCAGGCACTTTTTCATTTTGTGCCTCATTAAGACGACTGAGGATGTTTTGTGGCCAGAATTCTGGAAGGCCTAATTCATACGATTTGTCTTTGTATCCACAGAAGGTTTTTACCCCTCTTTACCATAAGAATATCCTAAGGGAATATTGCTTTTCAAGAATTATGCCAGGACTGGCCCAGGGCAGAATTGTGAAGTGCAGAGAGTTGGTTTCCCCATCAGCCTTCTTGCTCTCTCTCCCCAGACTAAACATTCAGCATCTGAATACCACAGCTGCCTTTCCAGAATCTTCTATGACAGCATTCTTTCAGGTTAGACACCTTCCAAACTCTTCCTTACTGTTCCAACCCTCACCTGCTGTCTGCTAGACGCATGTATATTAATTCATGAAGTAACACAGGACTTTTATACCAGCAGGCTGAGGGTTTTATTCTGTTGTGGTAGTTGTTAGCTTCAAGAAGCCCAGTTGTCACAGATTCATTTCAAAGGAGCTCTGGTAGCGTAGTGGTTACGAATCGGGCTGCGAACCTTAAGGTCAGCAGTTCGAAACTACCAGCCGCTCCGCGGGAGAAAGATGAGGCTTTCTATTCCCATAAGGATTTACACCCTCGGAAACCCTGTACAGGGTCGCTATGGGTCGGAACCGACTCGACAGCACTTAACAACAACAACATCCTCCTAGGAGAGGAGATGAAGGAAGTAGGAGCCTTCTACTCTGCCTAGAAGTTGACTGCTTCCTTAACAGACCCAACATTTTGTTCTTTTTCTGTGGACTCAGTGTTGTGCTGGAGGCAGTTTATATTAGCTCTTGAGGACTGAGTGTCAACATGTAAGGAATTTTGGGAAGCCATTGTAAAGCACTGCCATGACTAAAATTTAAATTTTGTAAACAGACAGCGCAGTAATTTATATTTGAAGCTATGGTAATATAGACTTAAAACTCATCATTTCCTAATTATTTTATTAAACTTTTATCTAGGTTTTTGGTTAGTTACGTCTACTGGGTTTATATGGAAGAAATATTACATATGGTGTGCTACTGCACATCTCTTTCCAACTCCACGTTAAATGATGTCACACTTTCGTTGTTGTTAGATGCCATCAAGTAAGTCACTCATAGACACCTTATGCACAACAGAAAAGCCACTGCCCGACCCTGCACCATCCTCACAACTGCCGTCGTGTTTGAGTTCATTGCTGTTGACACTGTGTCAATCCATCTTGTTGGGAGTCTTCCTCCACTTTACCAAGCATGATGTTCTTCTCTACGGATTGGTCCCTCCTGACAGTATGTCCAAAGTATGAGACACTAATCCTGACTTCTAAGGAGCATTCTGGCTGTACTTCTTCCAACACTGATTGGTTTGTTCTTTCGGTAGTCTGTGGTACTTTTAATATTTTCCTCCAACACTATAATTCAAATGTGTCAATTCTTCTACATTCTTCCTTATTCACTGTCTGACTGATGGCACACTGATAGCTTGAAATTAGCCATGGTGGCAGTATTTAAACCAGAGCATTTATCAAACACTACAAACCATGACTTGATTCACTGCCTCACCATTAGCACAGTGAGTTGCTAAGCATTTATCAGCACACCACTGTTTTGACCCCCACTGGACTCAGAAACAAGCAAGGTCTATAGTCAGCTAGAAATGTTAATGTCCAGCTTCCTAGATATGGGGTGAGAGCTGCAGTATACCCCAAAAGCTCTGCCTGGGCCTTCAGGAAACAACTTACCTTAGATAACTCCTTATCCACTGAACTCCCTAATGTTCTGCCCCTCTTTCAATACACAGACATGCAGGGCCCTATCCACTACATACTCTGCTTGAAGTGAATCCTGTTGACTCCTTTGCAATTCTGGGGAATCTGAGAGTCTTCTGGTCTGAGGGTGGGTGGATTCTGAAGGTTTTTTTTTTTTTTTTATTGTTGTTATTATTGTTAACAACAACTCTGCAGAGCATCTGGTGTGTTTGAACTGCTGACCTTATGGTTAACAGTTCAGTGCTCATCCTATAGTGCCATACCAGGCACCCTCTGAAGTGTGTTGTTGTTGTTGTAGGTACCATTGAGTCGGTACTGACTCATAGCGACCCTATGCACAACAGAATGAAACACCACCTGATCCTGGGCCAACCTCACAATTGTTGCCATGCTTGAGCCCATCGATGCTGCCACTTGGCCAATCCATCTTGTTGGGGGTCTTCCTCTTTTTCTCTGACCCTCCTCCTTACCAAACATGATATCCTTCTCCAGTGACTGGTCCCTCCTGACAGTATGTCCAAAGCATGAAAGATGAAATTTGGCCTCCTGGCCTCCAAGGAGCACTCTGGCTACACTTCTTCCAACACAGATCTGTTGGTTTTTTTGGCAATCCATGGTACTTTCAATATTCTCCTCCAACACCATAAATCAAAAGCATCAATTCTTTTACAGTCTCCCTTATTCACTGTCCAGCATTCACATGCATATGAGGTTATTGAAAATACCATGGCTTGGGTCAGGCGCACCTTAGGCCTCAAACTAACATCTTTGCTCTTCAACACTTTAAAAGGGTCTTGTGCAGCAGATTTGCCTAATGCTATACGTCATTTGATGTCTTGACTACTGCTTCTGTGAGTGTTGATAGTTGATCCAAGAAGAATGAAGTCCTTGATAACTTCAATCTTTTCTCCGTTAATAAGAATGTTGTTTATTGGTCAAGTGGTGAGGATTTTTGTTTTCTTGATATTGAGATGCAATCCATACTGATGGCTATGATCTTTGATCTTCAAGTAAGTATTTTAAGTCCTCTTCACTTTCAGCAAGCAAGGTTGTATCATCTGCATATTGCAGGTTGCTTTTGCCTTTTATTCCCTCTTAAGAGCCAGAAACCTCTCCACCCCTGAGTGGATTCTGGCTCATAGTTACCCTGTATAGGGTTTCCAATGCAATAAACCTTTATGAGAGCCAATCTTGTAGTCAGCAGTCCAGTGCTTATTCTACAGTGGCAACAGGGCTCCTAAAGAAGGGCTAGGTAGAGACACACGGAATGTGTTGGATATGTGTTTACAATGTATATGATTTTTTTTTATCATCATTTGGCCCCACAGGTTGACTTCAAAAGCAGGAAATGAGTGATTCTTCTTGGTTCTCCACTCCACACATTCTTCTCACAGACTTGGGTAAAAGATGAGTGCCCCTGGTTTTCAAGGCACTTTGCTTTAAAAAAAAAATTTTTTTTTTTTATTATTATTATTTTTTAATTTGAGTGGGTCAGAGGACACCAATTCTTACAGGTATTTATAGCATTTTGTGCTTAGCACGGCACTATCACATTTACTATTATATGTAATTTGTATAATGACACTATGAGATAACTGCAACACAAGCATAGCTATCCCCATTATGAACAAAAAGGATCCAAGAAATGGAAGTTATATGCGAAGGGGTGTCAAAAAATTCATGGAAAAATCCCATGATCTTTTTTTTTGTTGTTGTTTCTTACCAGGATTTGCTTCTATTCCCATTATCTTTTAATTGCACTTTTCCATGAACTTTTTTGAAGCTTCCTTATAACTTACCATTGTCCATTTAGCTAGTTTGGGAAAGAATTGGGACTAAGGCCCACAATACTAAGTGAATTTGAATATATCCAACCTTACAAAGACAGGAAGCATGCCACAACAATGAATTTAATCTAAGTCAACTTATTTGCTATTCTTTCATTCCTCTGGCCAAGACTTCATGTTAGCTTACCACTTGACTCCATGGCATTGAACTATTTAGAGTTTCATCCTGGCTATGGAGACCATTTATTTACTAGAAACTAAGATTAGAAGTTGGCCTTCGGTGTCCTTAACAGATGACACCAAAGTACAAAGAAGAAGACAACAAGGCCACAGGATCACAAGGTCACATTTAACTGATCAATGGGGAAAGCTAGAAAGGATGAGGAAGATTTGTTTGTAAGGAGTCTGGAATTCTTAAAATGTGATTTCATATACCATAAGCTTCTAAACAATGTTTTATGAGAGTTTCATTTAATACCTGGGAGTGGGCGGGATATCAGATAACATATAGCATGTTTAATTTACTGATTAACTGGACAGAGCCCATGAATGGGAGGAAAGGAAAGTGGCCAGCTTTTTTTGCAAAACAGCTGCTCACTCAGTCCTTGAGTCAGACCAAAAGAACTGGGGAAAAGAAACTCCTTATTATATCTTTGTGAACATTTTGTTTCATAAGCTGTGATTGGAAAAATGTGTACAAAACTATTAATAGTTTTAAAGAAACAAACCTTTGCCTTGTAGATGATTTCAACTCATAGCACCCTAGAGGACAGAGTAGATTTGCTCCACAGGATTTCTTAGGCTGTAATCTATATGGAAGCAGACAGTTGTGCTACTAGAGCTCCTATTTCATAGTGTTTTTGTTGTTGTTAGGTACCATCAAGTTTGTTCCAATTCATAGTGACCCTATGCAAAAACAATGAAACACCACCCTGTCCTGTACTATCCTCACAATTGCTGGTACACTTTAGTCCCAAGCTGCTACCATTGTGCCAATCCATCTTAGTGGGGGTCTTCTTCTTTTTTGTGAATCTTTCATTTTGCCAAGAATGATGTCCTTCTCTGGGGACTGGTCCCTCCTAGTAACATGTGCAAAGTATGAGATATAATTTATTAGAAGATAACCAAAAGATCTTCTCTTCAACTCAAAATACAGAGAAGCAACTGTAAAACTCCATTAATAATCAGAACATGGAATGTACAAAATATGAATCTAAGAAAACTGGAAATTGTCAAAAATGAAATGGAATATATAAACACCTATATCCTAGGCAGTAGTGAACTGAAATGGACAGGCAGTGGCCATTTTGAATCTGATGATCACATGGTTTACTATGCTGTGAATGACATATTGAAGAGTAATGGCATCACATTCATCATTAAAAAGAACATACCAAGAGGAGTCATGAGGTACAATGCTGTTTGTGATAGCATAATATCCATCCACCTAGAAGGAAGACCAGCTAATAACATTTATTCAAATTTATGCACCAACCACTAAAGCCAGTGATAATGAAATTGAAGAACTCTACCAATTGTTTTCAGTCTGAAATTGATCAAACATGGAATCTAGATGTATTGATCATTACTGGAGATTGGAATGCAAAGGTTGAAAATAAAGAGGAAGGATCAGTAGCTGGAAAATATGGCCTTGGAGAGAGAAACAATGCTGTAGATCACATGATAGAATTTTGCAAGACTAATACCTTCTTCATTGCAAATACCTTTTTAAAACAGCATAAAAGACGACTATATCCATGGACATCACCAGATAGAATAAACAGAAATCAAACTGACTACATCAGCAGCAGCAACAACAAGGCCAGGGCAGACTGTGGAAGAGTACATCTGTTGTTCATATGCAAATTCAGATTGAAGCTGAATAAAATGCAAACAATTCCACGAGAGCCAAAATATGACCTTGACTATCTCCTACCTGAATTTAGA
>NW_006408752.1:1990502-2007852 GCF_000296735.1 Chrysochloris asiatica
AGGTACAGATTTCTCAGAAGCACAATTAAGTGTTCTGGAATACTCATACTTCCCAATGTTGTCCATAGCTTGTCATGATCCACACAATCGAAAGCCTTCGCAATTTTCTCCTAGTCTATGATTTGCGCTTTCATTGTCTTGTTTCTATTAAAGTGTATAAATTTTAATTTTATCAAATCCAATTGATCAATTTGTTCTTTAATGATTGGTGATTTTTGTGTCCTAACAAAGCGTTGCTTACCATAAGTTCACAGAGATTTTCTCTTATTTTCCTTTAGAAGTTTTAAAGTTTTATATTTTACATTATTCTAACTTAATTTTTGTAAATAGTTTAAAATCAGGGCTGAGGAGCATTGTTCTTCCATATGGATACCCAAGTGGTCCAGCACCATTTGTTGAAAAGATTATCGTTTCCTCACTATAGTCTCTAGGTATTTTTGTCAGAAATCAATTGATTGTATATATAAGGATAAAGCATAAAAAGTGAAACCAGGCACTTTGTCAGCATTCTTCTTACTCACGAGGAGTAGCCTGTTCTCTCTGCAAGAACGTCTATGCTTTAATAATTCTTCTTGCTTAAAACTCTATCTCTCTGGCTTCTTTAGTGTGTGCATTCTGTCTACATCCTGCAGATTCTTTAGAGGGCTAGTGAGACCGAACCAGGATGCCTCATCCACCCTGTGACAACCATGCTATCTCCAGATAAAAATATTACAATTCAATAATGAGAAGATAAATAATATAATAAAAATGAATATTTCACACCATAACTCACAAAAGATGATACACAACTATTCAAGAAGTTCATAGAGATATTTAACTTGTCCTTAGGGGGGTGTGAATTAAAACCACATACAAGATTAGCTAAAACTAAAAACAAAGAAAAAAATACTAAATTTTTGTGAAGTTTTGGAACAATTGGAATTTTCATCAGTGCTCACAGGACCACAAATTGATACAATTTCTTTGAAGAGTTTGCCAGTGTCTTGTAAAACTTTGCATGTACTTACTTTTGTTGTTAAGTGTGGTTGAGTCAGTTCAACTCATAACAACCCTGTATAGTGCTTCTGAGGAACAGTTGGTGAGTTTGAACAGCTGACCTTGTGGTTAGCTGTATAGTGAGTATCCTACAGCATCACACCAGGACTCCCTTAGCTTGGGAAAATCTCTTATTCCTGCCATTCATATTGGAAATAATCACATTCTGGATTGTGGCATCATTTCTATTGTTCCTTGAATTACTACATATTTTGAGTATCAAGATTTATTTTTCATAGATTCACACCTTTTATCCTCAACTGGTTTATGTCTTAGTTATTTGTATCCCCAACTACACATAGCACACAGTGGACAAAGTATTCTAATAGTTCACAATCCATATTCTTACGGTAGATGAAATTAATTTATATCTGGATATGAATTCCAGCCCTGCTACCTACCAGTTGTAAGACTTGCAACAAGTTGCTTAGTCTCAATGTATATTCCTTATCCTAGAATGAACTAGGACTGAAAGAGTACCCATTTCCAGACAACAGACAACAGAATGGCAAGTGTTAAGGACAGTGTCTGATGTTTTGCCAGAACTCAGTAAATGTTAGCTATTGTTACGTAAGTGCTTAGTAATACCTGTTCATTGAATGACCAATGGGAAAGGACAACAGTCAGTTTGTCATACTGTGGTGACTTGCATGTTGTGATGCTGGAAAGCATACTATCAATAGTTTAAATACGAACAGGGTCACCCATGGTAGACAGGTTTCAAATGAGCTCCCAGACTATGATAGACTAGAAGAAGAGGTGAGCTATTTCTGAATGACTAGCCACTAAAAACCTTATGAATAGCAATGAAGCACTGTCAGCACCAGAATATTGAATATTAGGAGTAGCACGAGAATATTGTCAGATATAGTGCCAGAAGATGATCCTCTCAGATTGGAAGCACTCAAAATACAACTGAGGAAGAGCTCCCTCTTCAAAGTAGAGTTGACCATGATGACACAAATAGAGTAAAGCTTTCGGGACATTCTTTGACTTAGGGGAACAACTCAAAATGAGAAGAAACGGTATTAAGCCTCCATTAATAATTAGAACATTGAATGTATAAAATATTAATCTAGCACAATTGGAAGTTGTCAAAAATGAAATGGAGCTCATAAAGATTGATATCCTGGCCATTAATGAGTTGAAATGGACTAGTTTGGCCATTTTGAATATGACAATCACACGGCCTTTTATGATGGGAATGACCAATTGAAGAGGAATGATGTCACATTCATCATCAAAAAGAGCGTATCAAGATCTGTCTTGAAGTACAATGCTATCTGTGATAGGGTAATATCAATACACCTACACGGAAGATCAGTTAATATCACCATTGTTCAAATTTATGCACCAACCACTAAAGCCAGTAATGATGAAATTGAAGAATTCTACAAACCTTTTCAGTCTGAAATTGATCAAACATGCAATCAAGATGCACTGGTAATGTGATTGGAATACAAATGTTGGGGACAAAGAGGAAGGATAATTGGTTGGATAATATGGCCTTGGTGGTAGG
The DNA here is from genome assembly GCF_000296735.1 of Chrysochloris asiatica. Taxonomy (NCBI): domain Eukaryota; kingdom Metazoa; phylum Chordata; class Mammalia; order Afrosoricida; family Chrysochloridae; genus Chrysochloris; species Chrysochloris asiatica. The sequence goes on from NW_006408752.1 coordinate 1,993,060, forward strand.
AAAGATGTTGGCAATCACATGATAGAATTTTGCAGGACCAATGACTTCTTAATTGCATATACCTTTTTTAAGCAATATAAAAGATGACTATACACGTGGACCTCACCAGTTGGAATACACAGAGATCAAATTGACTACATCTATTGAAAGAGATGGTGGAAAAGCTCTATATTATCAGCCTAAATGAAGCCAGGAGCAGATTGTGGAATAGACCACCAATTGCTCATATGCAAGTTCAGTCTGAAGTTGAAGAAAATGAAAACAAGTCAATGAGAAAAAAAAAAAAAAAAGATCTTGAACAAATCCCACCTGAATATAAATTTGATGCATTAGACATCATTGCTGATATCAGATGGATCTTAAATGAAAGCAGAGAATACCAGAAAGATGTTTGTCTGTGCTTTATTGACTATGTAAAGGCTTTCAACTGTGTGGATCATATCAAGATATGAATAACATTGCAAAGAATGGATATTCCAGAATATTCACTTAATTGTGCCCATGAGAAATCTGTACATAGACCAGGAGTAAGTCATTCATACATAACAAGGGGATATTGAATGATTTAAAATCAGAACTAGTGTTTGCCAGGGTTGTACACTTTCACCATACTTATTCAATCTGTATGCTGATCAAATACTCTGAGAAGCTGAACTACATGAAGAAGAACATAACATCAGGATTATAGGATGGCTCATTAACAACCTGTGATATGCAGATGATACAACCTTTCTTGCTGAAAGCGAAGAGGATTTAAAATAGTTACTGATGAAGATCAAAGACCACAACCTTCATTATGGATTGTATCACAATCAATGTAAATAAAGCAAACATCCTCACAACTGGACTAATGAGTAATATCAAGATAAATGGAGAAAAGATTGAAGTCGTTAAAGACTTCAGTTTGCTTGGATCCACTATCAACACCCATGCAATCAGCAGTCATGAAATCAAGTGACACATTGCATTAGGTAAATCTGCTGCACAAGACCTCTTTAAACTGTTCAAGAGCAAAGATACCAATTTGAAGATTAAGGTGCTCCTGACCCAAGCCATGGCACTTTCAATAGCCTTATTTGCATGTGAAAAGTGGACAGTGAATAAGGAAGACCAGAAGAGAATTGATGTTTTTGTATTGAGGTGTTGGAGGAGAATATTGAAGGTATCATGGGCTCCCAGAAGAATAAACAGATCTGTCTTGGAAGAAGTACAGCTGGAGTGCTTCTTAGAACCCAGGATGACGAGACTTCATCTCTCATACTTTGGACACGTTGCCAGAATGAAACAGTCCCTGGAGAAGGACATCATGCTTGGTAAAGTGGAGAGTCAGTGAAAAAGAGGAAAACTCCCAGTAAGATGGATTGACACAGTCATAGCAGTAATGGTCTCAAGCATAACAATTGTGAGGATGGCACAGGACCAGGCAGTGTTTCATTTTACTATATATATATAGAGTCACTGTAAGTTGGAACTGACTCAATGACACCTAACAACAACAACAACAAATGATATGTAGACTGTGTTCTCTCTTCACCACACCCATCAAGGTCTTGGTGTTCTTATGTCAAAGGCTTCTGGGTAAAAAGGTTGTAGTAGTCTCTTTACTACTCTATGACCACAATTCTTTTACTAATCCATAATGTGCACTGCTGCTTGAGTATGTTTTGTAAAATGACTAAATGCATTGTCAAAAAGTATTGCTGTAAAGTAATAGAAGCATTTACTAAGTTAAAATAGAATAATTGTTGTAATTGCCGTGGAGCCGGTTCCAACTCATAGCGACCCTGCACAGGGTTTCCGAGGCTGTAAATCTTTAAGGGAGCAGAAAGCCTCAGCTTGCTCCCGCGGAACCGCTGGTAGTTTCAAACTGCTGACCTTGCAGTTCACAGCCCGATTCGTAACCACTACGCTAATATGAAGCTATTATTTCTCAACATATCCTCTATTCAGGTCTATGCACTTCTGAAGGTGTTATTTCTATCTCTCTAACTCTTCTCTAAGGAGCTCTGGTAGCGTAGTGGTTACGAATCAGGCTGCTAACCTCAAGGTCGGCAGTTCAAAACTACCAACTGTTCCGTGGGAGAAAGATGAGGCGTTTTGCTCCTGTAAAGATTTGAAGCCTCAGAAACTGTGCAGGGTCTCTATGAGTCGGAACCAACTCCACGGTACTTACCAACATCTCTTCTCTGAAGAATTCTGTGCTGTTTGTTTTACACCATGGTATTTCTGGCATCCTCATGGGACTTACTGTTAAAATCATGTTTGTTTTAAAATTCTTTGAGTTTGGGGAAAAATAAGTCTGAAGGGGCAAGATCAAGACTGTAAGATGGTTATGGAAAGGTTTCTCAACAAAATTTTCCTGGAATAGTTCTTCCTGCCTTCAAAGAATGAGCAAGTGCATTGTTGTGATTATATATTTTAAAAAATTCCTTGACACTACTTTCCTTGCCTTTTTCTTGCCAATGCAATTTTCAACTTTCTCATAACTGCTTCCTAATAAGCCCCCATGGTCATCCTATGTCTTTCACAAAAATCTATCAAGATTAGCCCTTTGGAGTCCCCTCAAAAAGTCTCCATAAACTTCTGAGCTGATCTCTTTGCTTTCAATTTACTAGCTCAGAAGATCCACTTGGAAGCCATTGTTTTGTTCAAACCTTTATTTTGAAGGAACCCTAACGAGGTAGGACAAGTATTACAAAAAGAACTTGTCTGAACTCATCCACTGATGACAGTTGTTGTCGTTAAGTGCTGTTGAATCAGTTCTGACTCACAGTTGGTTCAAACTCTGTATGGGGTTTCCAAGGAGCAGCTGGTGGATTTGAACCCCAACTTTGCAGCTAGCAGTCCAGTGCTTATCCTATAACACCATTCCAGGACTCCACTGATGACAGAGACCTGGTTAGGCACATTATTTGGAATAACCTTGTGCATGTAGGAACTGGAACCCTAGTAGTAATACTTTTTTTTTTACTTACCTTCATGTGTTACTCCCTTTCTGAAAACCTTTTAGTGGTTCACCACTGCCAGGAAGTCTGTCCCCATATTCAAGTGGTTCATATCTCCAGGTACTTTTAGGATACAACTAGCTTACATGCCAACTCTTCTGGGAAGCCCTTTGTATTCGTTATCGCTCATGAAAAACAGACAACCCTTTCACTTTCAGTATTTAAATAAAGTGAATTTAATGCAGGGGATTCATTTCACAAGTGATGGAAGAACTGAGTCACTGACCAAGGCATAGTGATACAATTGCGGAATTAACAACCACAAGATACTGCTGCCATCCCTCGACTAGAGTAACAATCAAAGAAAGTAGCCAGAGCCTAGGGGCCATGGTCATCCTGCTGAAGTTGGACCACAGGGAGCCTACTCAATAGGAGATAGAGTCATGTTAAGAGATACCACAGGAAGCAGATGAGGAACAGAGAAACAGCCTGACTTTTTCTTTCCTCCCATCTTCCAATCTGCCACAAGTGTCTTCCATTGGTTGACATAGAATCTGAGAAATGCAGCCTCCCAACCCCCTGTGTCAGAATAGAGCAGAGCAGAGAAAGAGTGACGAATGAACTTGTGTGTCTTGTCTTGATTTCCTTAAGCATCGTTATCTCAAACCTCAACTTTGATCCTGTCTTTTGATAGCACTGATTCCACTGGGCTGTGTTTTCTCTGCATACAAGTCTGTTTTTCTTTACTAGATCATAGCGTCCCACTGGGCAGGACAATGGCCTTATTCATGTTGGTATCCTCAGCTGCTGGCATAATTCATAGTACATAATAGGCATTTAATGTTTGTTGGATATCTATTGAATCACCTAGAGTCACCTCCAGCTAGCTCTTTTTTCCTACCATCTCGTTTAATTTTCCTACCTTGGCCATCTGCATTCTCCTGAGCTTTGGGAGTTCCAGCATTGAAGAATGAACAAGAAAGAAATTGGGGTCCATTCAGCTCTTTGGATCTGCAATCCATACATAGCCTTCTATTTAAAAGCTCCCAATATCAAACCATAATAATTATTTCTACTTAGAGTACCATCAATATATCAATTCTCCACCTTCCCATAGCTACATGAGAATTAGCCATGGAAATTCCCCAAATCTCAAGATATCTTCCACCCAAGATGCTTCCAGGCTACCTCTCCCTCAGCTACTCAGTGCATGCTCAGGGTAAACAAACTAATTTTTAAATCTGCCTAAGCAAAACATAATTAAGAAGATAAATTAGCTGTCCCCAAAATTGCATAATGAATTCCCAAGCAGAAATTGTTTTGATTACCCACCATTTTTATTATCTGTGTAACATTTTCCTTTCCATAATTGCTGATGATGCTAGGCTGATGACCTAGAGAAGTACCACAAACCTTAACTTCTGACCTTGATTGTGTATACAATAATTACAAAAGGAGAAAAGATGGCTCTTTTGTCTTTTTATCTTGAATTTCTAATAGCAGCCTAGTGGCATAGCAAAGAAGTATAGAGAAAAAGACTCCTGAAATTAAAGTCAGACAATCAGAGTTGAACTCCTAATTCTCATTTATTTCTATGCAATCACAGACATGTTAGTTAGTTAAGCTCTAAGAAATCCCTTTCCTCACATATAAAATGAGGACGGTGATACATTTATTTCAATGGTAAGCAGAGCCAGTATATGCTTACAATATGGCTCTATGCATTACATGGACGTTAAATCCTTTCATCTTCACCATGACCCCATAAGTTACATACTGTTATTATCCTTATTTTAACACAAGAAAACTGAGGCACAGAGAGATTAAGTAATTTGCTCAAAAGTTACAAAGGGTTGTTTAGGGACTCAGTGCAATTTGATACACAATAGGATTGTGAGTCTTCAAGAAATTGCTCCATTTGTTCTTTCCTTTCCTTTACAATCCCTCTCCCATTTCCCCACCCACCTAAAGTTAACTCATCTTTATAAGATAGAAACTACTCTTTACTGAAGCTCCCTACTCAGGAGAGCTGGATCCTTATTCCCTACCTCAATAGTCACCATACTCTGTTATAGAAGAGAAACAAGACCCCACCTTTAAATGATTGTTGTTAAGTACCATTAAGTCAGTTCAGACTCATAGCGACCCTGGATAGGGTTTCTGAGGAGCAGCTAGTGAGTTTAAATTGCCAACTTTGAGGTTAAAACCGACCTTGCAGTCCAACGCATTAACCCACTGCGCCAAACCAAGATTCCCTTATTAAGTCTTACACAGGAGTAAATACAAGACAAAGCCAAACAGATCACCTGGGTGAGGGAAATCACAGACATCAATGTTGAATTCCCAAAGTTCCACCTCAGTGTTGTGAACACAGGGAACAAAAGAATCACCTCCCACAAGGCAACAGTTCGTCACATGTGCATGCTAGGCCTACAGAAAGCAGGGAAGGACTATTGCAAAGAGGAAAGCTTACATGCTGTCTCTGATGCTCTCAGATATGACATCACAACCAGGTGACCATTAATGGATGTGCCCAGAAATGTTGCTGTGAGGGACGGCTGGGGAAACTGGCCCCAAACCCACTTTAAAATATACTCTGCTTCTAGTTCTGTTGGCAGGGGTATGCAAGAAAAATGGGCATCTAAACACTTAAGCCTAGGCACAATATGGAATTAAGTTATGCCTGGCTGGAATCATTCACAGACCAACAGTTGTCAGATTTCGTACTCTACAGCAACACCCTGTGTAAAACAAAAATGTCAGAGTACATCAGTAGCCACCAACCAAAGGTCTGTGAGCTGAACCTGGCCTATAGTTACCTCTTGCTGTTCCACAGTGTTTACAATTTTAGAAAGTCTTTGCCAACCTTCACAAATCAGTCTCATACATACTCACACACACACACACACAGATTTCAGGAGTCTCTTGAAAAATGGACTGATCTGGACATATGCATTCATATTCTTGAGTTGAGTCAAGGTTGTGTCCTATTACAAGGAGGAAAACATTCCCCAATTTTCCAAAGTTCCCATTTTTGTGCAGGCATTGTGGTTGTTAGGTGCTATCAAGTCAATTCCAACTCATAGTGACCCCACACACAACACAATGAAGTAGTCCTGTGCCAGCTTTACAATTGTTTTTCCTTTTGAGCCCAATGCTGTTGCCACTGTGTCAATCCATCTCTTTGGGATTTTCCTCTTCTTAACTGACCCTCCACTTGACCAAACATCATGTCCTTTTTCAGAGACCAATCCCTCCTGACAGCTTGTCCAAAGTACAAGACAAAGTCTGGCCATCCTTGCTTCTAAGAAGCATTCTGGCTATACTTCTTCCAACACAGATTTGTTCATTCTTCTGGCAGCCCTTGTATTTTTAATATTCTTCTATAGCACTATAATTCAAATACACAGATTCTTCTACAGTCTTCCTTATTCATTGTCCAACATTCACATGCTTATGAGACAACTGAAAATACCATGACTTGGGTCAGGTGCACCTTAGTACTCAAACTGATAACTTTGGTCTTTAGTCTTCAAACTGATATCTTTACACTTTTTAAAGAGGTCTTGTGCAGCAGATTTGCCTAATGCTATACATCATTTTATTTCTTTTCTGCTGCTTCCATGAGTGTTAATTGTGAATCCAAGCAAAATGAAGTCTTTGACAACTTCAGTCTTTTCTCTGATATTATTTATTGGTCCAGTTATGAGGATATGTATTTTCTTTACATTCAAGTGCAATCCATAATGAAAACTGTTCTTTGATCTTCATCAGTAAGTATTTTAAGTCCTCTTTGCTTCCAGCAAAAAAGGTTATATCAGCTACACATCGCAGGCATACATTGTCACTGTTAAGCACCGTGGAGTTGATTCCGACTCATAGTGACCCTGTATAGGGCTTCCAAGGAGTGGCTGGTGAACTTAAACCGCTGACCTTGAGATTAATACTGACCTTGCAGTTCAGTGCATTAACATGCATTGCCACAAATTCCATAGTCTATGATTATTAATGTCTTTTTTTTACCACCGAGAATCCATGATTTCCTGACAACTTGGTAGTGTATCCACTCTTGTTGTTAGGTGCCATCGAGTTGGTGTCGACTCATAGCGACCTTATGCACAGCAGAAGTAAACAATGCCTGATTCTGGATCAACCTCACTACTGTTGCCATACTTGAGTCCATCGATGCTGCCAGTTGGCCAATCCATCTCATTGGGGATCTTCCTCTCTTTCTCTGTACCTCCACCTTACCAAACATGATATCCTTCTCCAGCGACTGGCCCCTCCTGACAATATGTTCAAAGTATGAGAGACAAAGTTTGGCCATATTGGCCTCCAAGGAGCCACGGTCAACTCCACTTTGAGGAGGCAGCTCTTTCCCAGTCACATTTTGAGTGCCTTCCAACCTGAGGGGCTCATTTTCCAGCACTATACCTGACAGTGTTTCTCTGCTATTCATAAGGTCTTCAGTGACTAAATATTCGGAAGTAGTTCGTCACTCTTTCTTCCTAGTCTGTCTTTGTCTAGAAGCTTATCTGAAACCTGTCCACCATGGGTGACCCTGCTGGTATATAAAATACCGGTGGCATAGCTTTCAGAATCACAGCAACTCACAAGCTACCACAGTACAACAAAATGACTAGGGCATTGTAAATTTTCACTGTATGTTGCTGTCACACAGGGTGACAAACTCACCCCAATCTAGCTGGGACTTTTCCACTTTTAGCAGTGAAAGTTGCATGTCTTGGTCCCAGTCAACTCAGTTTGGTCACCCTAGATGCCATAGCACATAATCACCCTTTAATGGCTCCTCGCATCTGGAAAAGGAAGATGCCTCTCTGGGCAGCTCTATGGTGCTAATCTTCAGAATTAGGTTGCATCTTGAATCAATCGATTTCTTTTGAGATACTAAAGGATTAAACAAGCAAGCAGAGACCAGACAGAACTACGACCACCAAAAAAGAAGAGCCATGAGTGGTGTGCGTTTCTTTAGATCCAGGCTACCTGCCAAGGGAACCTCCTGGACCCAGAGGAAGACTGAAGGCACATGGAGACCTCCAAGGAACACCAGGTCCATAGATGTTGAAAGGAAACGGGACATTTCCCCAGCCAATAGAGAGAAAAAACAGCTAGCCTCCTGAATTTGGATGTCTAACCTTCTAAATTGTGATAGAATGAATGTCTACTTGTTAAATTCATTCACTGTGATATTTCTGTTATAGCAGCAGTAGATAACAAACACACTTGGGAAGTCCAGCACATTTATCTATTTTAAAAAGAACCTTGATTTTATTTTTATGATTATAAAATCAATAGTTTTTTTTCATTATTTTTAAATGTAAGAAAAGAAAAGTCACCTGTTAAGCCAAGGTTTCTCAACCTCTGCACTGTTGACAATTTTGGACTGGATGTTTTTTATGTTGTGGGGAGTAGTTTTATGAACTATAGGATATTTAACAGCATCCCTGGCCTCTACCCACCAGACACAGTATCATCCCCTACTCCCAGTCATGATAACTAAAAATGACTCTGTTGTTATTGTTATATATCACTGAGTCAGTTCCAACTCATGGTAACTCTATGTACCATTCCACAGAAAATGCTTCTAAGCAGTGCAGATGTCTGCTGGGGGCAAAATCACCTCAGATGGAGAGCAGCTGCTTTGAGCAATCCACTTTCCTCTGACATTTGGGACCAGGAGTGAAGACATCTACAGTGTCCCTTTTCCTCAGTGAAATTCAGCAGTATACTTCCTCCAGGAAAAGCAGTTGCATTTTCCTTTCCCTCCTTAAGGTCAAGACACCAGCCTTCCAGAGAAAGAGTGCTATCCAGGTGGAAGGAGGAGAGGGAAGGGCGAAAGTGGGGAATCTGCTGGCTTAGGCTCTGCTAACGGGATCAGGGAACCTCTGGAGCTTAGGGTCTGTGCGTCACTGTGGCAGATCCAGGCCAGGCCCCACACCTGCTCTCCTCCAAATGAGCTTTGCTAACTATGCCAGGAGAAAAGCTTCCTCTGTGCAGGGCTTTGCGCTCCCACATAAGAGTCTAGCAGCCTGTGGCTTCTCTAAACCAGGCAGATTAAAGCTGTGGCCCGTCTCTCTTGTTATGAGCCGTACCCAAGGCTGGAAGCAGGGTCGCCTGCCTGTCGGCTCCCTGCTAAAAGGAATTTACAAAGAGTTCATTGTACACAGCTTAATCTAAGATAGTACCAGTTCACCCAGCTGGGCTGCTTACCTCCAGCTTTGTCTGGTTATGAGGAGCAAACACTTTCAGTTGATGAAAAATGCTGGCATTTGCCCAGGTCTGGCATAGTCTTTCGAGGTACCTGGAACCTGGACCCTGGCTTCTTGGAACAGAAGGTATATTCTTCTCCTGTATTACCACTTTGTGATTCAGATTTAGTGGTTCCCAACCATTGAAGGTGGAGTCCTGCTGTGGCACTGTGGGTTAATGCACCAGACTGCAAAGCCATTTGAACTGCAAGGTCAGTAGCTCAAGCTCACCAGCTGCTCCTTGGAAACCCTATACAGGGTTGCTATGGGTCGGAACTGCCTTGATGGCACTTCACAACAAACAACAACAACAATCATTGAAGGGGAGTCCTGGTATGGTGCTATAGGATAAGCACTGGATTGCTAACCTCAAGGTCAGCATTTCAAACCCGCCAGTCGCTCCTTGGAAACCCTATACAGGGTTGCTATGAGTTAGAATGGACTCAACAGCACTCAATTACAACAACATTACAGAAGGAGGCCTGGTGTGGCCCTGTAGGATGTTTGTTGTTGTTAAGTGCCATTGAGTCAGTTCTGACTCATAGCAACCTTGCATAGAATTTCCAAGGATGGATTGGTAGGTTTGAACCAATAACTTTGAGGTTATTTAACATACAGAGTCAAACCTGGACTGTTAACCTCAAGGTCAGTGGTTCAAACCTACTAGCTAGCCACTCTTCAGAAACCTTATACAGAGTCATTATGAGTTGGAACCAATTCAATGGCACTTAACAACAACAACAATCATCACAGGAAGGAGAGCTGGAGGAGGTGGGGAAGGGTCATTGAACCCAGACTCTGCTTATACTCATTCATTTAGCCAATATTTACTGAGTCCCAAGCACTGGACTGCTAAACACAAGGTAGGCAGTTCAAACCCACCAATCCCTCCTCAGAAACCCTATACAGAGTCTCTATGAGTCAGAACTGACTCGCTGACACTTAATAACAACACTGTGCTCTATCCCTGGATGGTCTTAGTGTTAGATGGAATCTTACAGGGTTCACAAACTCAAAAGCTTCCAGGGCCTGAGAGCAGGATTAATGAGTGGGTTGTGCTTATGCCCCACCTAAAGCACCACACCAGATCTCCATATATTGGCTAAAGCCCCTGAAATTCAGGGATTGTTATACAACTCCTTTATCCATTGCCTTTGAGTTGATTTTAACTCATAGCAACCTTATAGAACAGCATAGGACTGCTCCTTAGAGTTTCCAAAGTTGTAAATCTCTATGGAAGTAGATTGCCACGTCTTTCTTCATTGGAATAGGTAGTGAGTTAGAACAGCTGATCTTTCTGTTAGCAGCCATGCACTTAACCACTGTGCCACCATGGTTAGCATTACCTAAAGTGGCATATGGCGCTACCCTAAGAAGTCATGAACTTCCTGTTTGGGGAAGCACACACGCAGTGATTAAATGTTCAACTGTCAAGGATGTTGTAAAGAGATCCCTGAGAGAGTGGGCCAAATAGCCTGTACAAACAATAACACATTATGTGGGTCAGTACAATCCATGCTTTCACTCATTTAATAAGTCAATAATAAGATTTCTTATGATCATTTTATACATGAGGAAGTAAAACACAAAGAGGTCAGATAACTTGCTCAAGGTCACACAGCAAGCAAAGGGTAGAGCCAGACACTATTCTGACCCCAGAGAGCTCACTCGACTCCTCACTCTCTCCAACGTAATAGTTATAGTTTAAAGGTCACATGACTGGTTTGATTTTATCCATCAAGGGTTTTAAATTTTGTTTTGTTTTGTTTTGTTTTTCAATTTCAGTCAATTCTTTAAAAATGAAAAGATTAAACATAAAATTCCAATTTCTCTTGAAAACCCAGGAGATGTGGTAAAATCTAGCTTATGGGATATCCTGGGAACTATTTGCTGGAAGTGAGGAGTGGCACCTTCTTCGTCATTTTTGTTAGGTGCCATGGACTCTATGCACAACAGAACAAACACACTTTATGATCCTGGGCCAACATCACAATCATTGCTAAGCCTGAGCTCATTGTTGCCACCACTGTACTAAACCACTTGATTGGGGTATCTTTCTGTTTTTCTTTGACCCTCCACTTTACCAAACATGATATCCTTCTCCAGAGACTGGTCCCTTCTGACAATATGTCCAAAGTATGAGAGACAAAGTCTGGCCATCCTAGCATCCAAAGAGCATTCTGATTGAACTTCTTCCAATACAGATAGGTTTGTTCTTTTCACAGTCCATCGTACTTTTAATATTCTCCTCCAACATCATAACTCAAATGCATAAATTGTTCTACAGTCTTCCTTATTTGCTGCCCAACTGTCACATACATATGAGGTTATTGAAAATATCATGGCTTGGATCAATTGCACCTTATTCCTCAAACTGACATCTTTGCTCTTGAACATTTTAAAGAGGTCTTGTGCAGCAGCTTTGCCTCATGCACTACATTGTTTGATTTCTTGACTGCTGCTTCAATGAGTGTTGATGGTTAATCTGAGCAAAATGAAGTCTTTGACAGCTTCAATCCTTTCTCCATTTATATGGATGTTATTTATTGGTCCAGTGGTAAGGGGTTTTGTTTTCTTTACATTGAGGCGCAGGCCATACTGAAGATCTTTTTCACATTCAGCAAGAAAGGCTGTATGGGAGGCGGTGATTGATGGCGGCTAGGGTGGAGGTACAGTGAGGTTCGCCATCAGCAATACCACAGAATACCAGGCAAAGAAGATTCAGGGCAGAGCTCCAAAACTTGGAACCACATAGGTAGGAATATGTTAAAAGATTGAAGGCTTATAGCTAGTGGAACTTGTAGCAAAAGTAAGAAATTGTGTACTTTTGAATCTGTCGGGCTCGGCGGCCTGGAGCCGACAACTTGGGCAAGACCAAATGGCAAGACCAGTCGGAGGAGCAGACACACCACAGAAAAATGCCACGGGAAACTCGCAATACATTTTGTCGGTTGTGCTTTCTTCTGATTTTTTTTTGTTTGGTATCTGTTCATTGGCCCCCCAGTGTTTGCTCACCTCAATTCTGATGACTAGAGGGGGTGCCTGAGTGAGTGAACACCCCCCACCCGCACCACTGGTGGGTTCTTCTGCCACACATGTGCACAGATACTCTCAGCCCAAAAGCCAGCACTGAACTAGTTTTGTTTTTTTAACATAGAAAAGCCAGAACAAGGGGCATGGAGAGAGAAAGACAGTTTAAAAACAAAACAGGATGAAAATTAAATCAAATCCTGAGATACAGCATAACAACCAATAGTGGCATCCTGAAATCTCTCAGGCATGTTTGAAGGCAAGAAGCTGAAAAAAGATATAAAAGTCATATTCATATTAGGCTACAGATTTTTTTTTCTTCTCTCCCTCCTCTCCCAATTATAGACTACAGTATCCAGTCTAATTTTGTTGTTGTTGTTGTTTTGTTTTTGCTGTTGTTGTTTTGCTATTTTATGCTCTCCCTTCTGCCTTTGGGGGACTCTCTTCCTGTATTACCCAAGAAGAGACAAAGACTGCTGCCATATAGTCAAGCTACAATCACACTCTATAAAACACCAAAACCCAGGCAAGAACCAATACTAACTGCCATATGCCAGGGAGGCAGACAATACCTGTGAAAGTTACTCTGAGTTAAGCAATAAGAAGAGTGAAAAGGGAAGCCCACATCCTGATCACATCTACCTGGAAGCAACGAGAAAGCATAAAAAATACCAAAACACATAATTAAGTATTAGGCCACATATAAACACTAAACATGTCCAAAAATGGATAGAACAATGAGAAAGAAACTTGACAAAGACACAGAAGAACTAAACAACACAATCAGCCAACTAGACCACATAGATGTGTACAGAGCATTCAACCCAACAACAGCACAATACACATTATTTTCCAGTGCACATGGAACATTTTCCAGAATAGACCATGTCTTAGGTCACAAAAAAAACCTCCATAAATTTACAAATATCAAAATACTACAAAGCATCTTCTCAGACCACAATGCTATCAAATTACAAATCAACAATAGGAAGACCAAGGAAATCAAGTCAAATACATGGAAACTGAATAACACCCTGCTGTAAAGCAACTGGGTAGCAGAAGAAATTAAACATGAATTCACAAAGTTCCTAGAAACAAATTAGAAATCAACAATAGGAAGACCAAGGAAATCAAGTCAAATACATGGAAACTGAATAACACCCTGCTGTAAAGCAACTGGGTAGCAGAAGAAATTAAACATGAATTCACAAAGTTCCTAGAAACAAATGAGAATGAAAACACAACATACCAAAATCTTTGGGACACGGCAAAAGTGGTGCTAAGTGGACAACTTATTGCAATAAACGCACACATCAAAAAAGAAGGAAGAACCAAAATAAAAACATTAACACAACATCTACAATAATTAGAAACAGACCAACAGAGGAAACCTACAGCAACCAAAAGAAAAGAAATAATACAGATTAGAGCAAAAATAAATGAGTTAGAAAACAGAAAAACTATAGAAACAATCAACAGAAAAAGAAGCTGGTTCTTTGGCAGGATTAACAAAATCGACAGACCATTGCCAAACCTAATAAAAGAAAAGAGGGAGAAGACAGAAATAACACACATTAGAAACCACATGGGCGATGTCACAACAGAACCAAAGGAAATCAAAAGGATAATAACAGAATACTATGAAGAGTTGTATTCCAACACATTTGAAAACTTAGAAGAGATGGGTACATTTTTTGAAAAACACGACCTACCTAAACTTATACACAGTGAAGTAGAAAACCTGAAGTGACCCATAACAAAAGAAGAAATTGATCAGGTCATCAAAAAACTCGCAATCAAAAGAAGTCCAGGCCCAGGTGGCTTCACTGGTGAGTTCTACCAAACATTCAGGGAAGAGCTGTCACCAATTCTACTGAAATTATTCCAGAAGATAGAGGAGGATGGAAAACTCCCTAATACATTTTATGAAGCAAGCATAACCTTCATACCAAAAACCAGGGAAGGACGTCACTAAGAAAGAAAATTATAGACCAATTTCCCTCATGAACATAGATGCAAAAATTCTCAACAAAATCCTAGCCAACAGAATCCAGCAACACATCAAAAAGATAATATATCATGATCAAGTGGGATTCATATCAGGGATGCAAGGATGGTTCAACATTAGAAAAACAATCATCGTAATCCACCATATAAATAAGAAAAAAGAAAAGAACTACATGATCTTATCGATTGATGCAGAAAAGACATTTGACAAAATCCAACATCCATTCCTGATAAAAACACTCAACAAAGTAGGAATTGAAGGGAAATTACTCAACATAATTAAGAGCATATATATAAATCCAACAGCCTACATTACTCTCAATGGAGAGAAGCTGAAAGCCTTCCATCTGCGAACAGGAACCAGACAAGGATTCAATATTGTGCTGGAAGTCTTAGCAAGAGCTATAAGGCAAGAAGGGGAAATTAAAGGCATCTAAATTCGTGAAAGAAATGATGCTGGAGAACAAATGATAGATTTCTGCAAGACAAATGATTTGTTTATTTCAAATATCTTCTTTAGACAGCATAAGAGACGACTATAC
>NW_006408752.1:2018735-2020248 GCF_000296735.1 Chrysochloris asiatica
AGTAATGGTCAATATTTCAATAGCCAGTAGTGATCAATATGTCTTTATTGCATTTTTTATCAATTTCACACTAAAAAAGTTGGCAGAATTCTTTCATTTCATCATCACTGGCTTTATGGTTGGTGCATAAATTTGAATAATAATGGTATTAATTGGTCTTCCTAGCAAGTGTATGGATACTATCCTATTATAGACAGCATTGTACTTCAAGACAGAGCTTGATATGTTCTTTTTGATGATTAATGTGACACCATTCCTTTTCAATTTGTCATTCCCAGCATAGTAAACCATGAGATTCACAGATTCAAAATGACCAATACCAGTTCTTTTCCGCTCACTAATGCCTAGGATGTTGATACTTATGTGTTCCATTTCTTTCTCTTTTTTTTTAAAGTTTTTATTGTGAATTGAGTGATAGTTTACATTGGAGAACATCATTTTTACACCATCCTATCGTATTTTTTTTCCAATGCAATGATTACAATCCCCTCCATGCATCATTGTTCAACAGTATTTGCTTTTATTCCCTCTGTTTTTTGTTGTGTTTTTTGGGGGGGATGGGGGAGGGGTGATGTACACAGAAATACTCAGGAATATAAAATCATTTAAACAACCAAAGGGCACACAGCTTTTCTCTTTCCATGAGTCTAGAGGCCTCAGCTGTTCTCTCTCTCCTCTCTGCCTCTATCTCTGGTGTTACTCCTTCTCTGGATAGGGTCCCACATTCCGCTCATGAGTCATCTTCTTAATTGGTTCTCAATTTCATTTTGACAATTTCCAGTTTTCCTAGATTCATACTCTGTACATTCCATGTTCTGATTATTAATGGGTATTTACAGCTGTTTCTCTTAACTTTGAGTTGTGCCCATCAGTAAATGAAGATCCTGGAGCTTTACTCCATTTGCATCATCACGGTCTACTCTACTTTGAGGAGGCAGCACTTGCCCAGTGTATGTTGAGTGTCTTCCAACCTGTGGGACTCATCTTCTGGCACTGTATCTGACAATATTCTGGTGCTCTTAATCGTGTTTAAATATTCAATATTCTGGGGATGACAGTGTTCCACTGCTATTCATAAGGTTTTCAGTAACTAAATATTCGGAAGCAGTCATCTGTCTTTCTTTCTAGTCTGTGTTCATCTGGAAGCTCAGCTGAAACCTATCCACCATGGGTGACCCTGCTGGTGTTCAAAATACCTGTGGCATAGCTTCCAGAATCACAGCAATATGCAAACCACCATAGTACAATAAACTGACAGATGAGTGGTGGGCAAACTTTAGATGTGGAATAAGCACAACCCATTCATTTATCCCACTACCGTAACTCGAATGCATCAATTCTGCGGCCTTCCTTATTCATTGCCCAATTTTCACATGCATATGAGTCTATTGAAAATACCATGCCTTAGGTCAGTCACATTTCAGTTTGAGCTGACATCTTTGCTCTTGAACACTTTGAAGAGGCCTTATGCAGTAGACTTATCTAATGCAATGCATCCTTTGATTTCTTGACT
>NW_006408752.1:2022401-2030442 GCF_000296735.1 Chrysochloris asiatica
TGATCTATGAAATTTTCTATTCAGCTCTTGTACCTCCTACACTGGATAGCAAGTTTCAGAGTCTCTTCTGACATCCATTTTGGTGTTTTCTTCCTCTCTTGTCTTCTCAATGACCTTTTGTTTTCTTCCTGTATGATGTCCTTGATGTCATGCCACAACTCTTCTGCTCTTTGCTTCAAATCTGTTCTTCAGATGGTCTCTAAATTCAGGTGGGATATATTCAAGGTCATATTTTGGCTCTTGTGGACTTGTTTTCATTTTCGTCAGCTTCATTCTGAATTTGCATATAAGCAATTGATGGTCTGTACCAACCACAGTCTGCCCCTGGCCTTGTTTAGGCTGATGATATAAAGGTTTTCCATCATGTTTTTGCACAGATATAGTCCATTTGATTTCTGTGTATTCCATCAGGCAAGGTCCAAGTGTATGATCATCTTTTATATTGTTTTTAAAAGGTATTGCAATGAAGAAGTTATTGGTATTTCAAAATTCTATCATGAGATCTCCAGGATCGTTTCTATCACCAAGGTCATATTTTTCAAAGATTTATCCTTCTGCTTTGTTTCTAACTGTTGCATTCCAACTGCCAGTAATTACCAATATATCTTGATTGCATGCTTGATCAACTTCAGACTGAAGAAATTGGTAGAATTCTTCAATTTCATCATCACTGGCTTTAGTGGTTGGTACATAAATTTAAATAATAGTTGAATAATTAATAATGAAGCAATATGAATAATGAAGGAGTCCTGGTGTGACACTGCTCACTAATGCACTCAGCATACGGGTTGAATTAAGTATGGTGAAATAATACAACCCTGTCACACACCTTTCTTAATTTTAAACCATTCAGTGTTCCTGTGTTGTGTTCGAACAACTGCCTCTTGGTCTGTGTGCATATTCCTCATGAGAACAATGAAGTGTTCTGGAATACTCATACTTCACAATGTTGTCCATAGTTTGCATAGGCAATAAAGCACAAAATATGATCTAGGCATCGGTTAATGGAAAAGACATAAAATTGAAGAATGGTAATACTTGCACAACTCTATACACTTACTAAAAATCATAGAACAGTACAATTACCATAGATGAATTTTATGGTATATGAATTAATTACCATTAAAAATGTTTCATAAGTTAAAAAAAATTTTTTTAAGCAGTTTTGTGGCTTAGGGATGGGTTCCTCTCAAAGTCCCACAAGCTCTACTGCAGTCTCTCACTAGCCTGAAAGGGGGTCAGTGGCATTGACAAGAGGCATGAGGGCCAGGGTCTTCCAGAAGTGGAAACAAGCAAATATGAAAAGCAACAAAATGGGCAACTTTTGGTTGTAGTCTCACCATTGGACCAATGAAAAACATTCTTATAAATGGAGAAAATATTGAACTTGTCAAGGACTTCATTCTTCTTGGATCAACCATCAATATTCACGGAAGCAGCAGTCAAGAAATCAAATGAAATATTGCATTAGGCAAATCTGCTGCACAAGGCCTTTTTAAAGCGTTGAAGAGCAAAGACGACAGCTTTAGGACTAAGGTGCACCTGACTCAAGCCATAGTATTTTCAGTAACCTCATATGCATGTGAAAGCTGGACAGTGAATAAGGAAGACCATAGAAGAGTTGATGCCTTTGAGTTATGGTGTTGGAGGAGAATATTAAAATTACCAAGGATTGCCAAAAGAACCAACAGATCTATGTTGGAAGAAGTGCAGCCAGAGTGCTCCTTGGAGGCCAGGATGGCCAGACTTCGTCTCTCATATATCAGAAGAATTGTTAGGAGGGACCAGTCGCTGAAGAAGGATATCATGTTTGGTAAGGTCAGAGAAAAAGAGGAAGACCCTCAGTGAGATGGATTGGCAAAGTGACAGCATCAACGGGCTCAAGCATGGCAACAATAGTGAGGTTGGCCCAGGACTGGGCAGTGTTTCGTTCTGTTGTGGATAGGGTCACTGTGAGTCAGTTCTGACTCAATGGCACCTAACAACAACAAGCATCATGTTTAAAAGTAACAGCATTAAAGGCATATCACTTTTTCGTAATCTGGTGAGAATGGCATCTCAGTGCCTCACTACATATGATCCAGATGTATACATTGTTTCACTCTTTCAGGAAGTATCTAAAATAAGTTTTAAAAACTCTATTAGAAACAATTGCCCCAGTCCTGGCAAAGGTGAAGTGACCACATACATCATCTGGAGCCCCACTAGACTCAGGGGGTAGATTTTATTCTTGCATTTCCTGTTTTTCAATGGTTGGTGAAGTCAGCCATAGAAATCAAAGAAGAAATGAGGAACTATATCTGCTTCTACTCAGTATCCCAGTTTCAGAAATCCCCAATCTCCATGATGATGAAAACTTCATGAAAAGGGGGGAAAAAAGGTCCCCCAAATATCTGAGAGTTTTATAAGCCTTTTTGGAAATAGAAAAGCTAAAAATGAGCAGAGAGAAGGCTTGATAAAACATCTTGATTCTATGATACATTTTTGGAATTAAGCAGGTGACATGGGTTTGGTCATCAGAGAAAACTAAACAAGTCTAAGATCATGAAATTGGCACTTCCTACAGAACTCTCAAGAAGAGAGAAATCTGGTGCCCATGAGGAAGCTGAACTTCATGCTGCTGAAGAGCAAATATCCTGTCACTGATACTTCATTGGAACACTGACCAAGATAGCAGAAATGGCAAACCAGGAAAGCCACTTCCCCTCAAACTCAGGGGACCAGATCATGAGGCTGTGTTTGCAAGCAGACTGCATCCTGGGCACACTGGAAAGAATCTTCCTTCTCTTTGAAGACCCAACTCAAGTATCACACCCACCATAAATGCCCATGTATCCCCACACAAGTAAAGATTTTTTTAATGTATATTGACAGGAATATTCCTCTGTTATCTGGCAGGGCTCTTTGGAAGTAGTTCTTTTCAATCTCTAAAACTAAAGAGACAAGTTATCTGGTTTCCAACACACCCAGTATATAATGGAGGAACAGGCATAGTAACATAGTTTCATTGTCGTTGTTGTTTTTAAGTGCTGTCGAGGCTGTTCCAATTCATAGCGACCCCTGTACAGGGTTTCCAAGAAGCAGGTTTAAATCACCATGCTTGTGGTTAACAGCCCAGTGCTGATCCTTCAGTGCCATACCAGGACAAAGTAACTGTAGACATTCCCATTAAAAAGAGAGGGGAAATGGAAGGTAAAAAGGGGTCACTAGTCCAAAATAGTTTGGAAATCCAGTCTAGTGGAGTTCTTTGATTACATTTCAAGGCATAGAATAAACCAATATAGCTCTTGGTTCCACCCTCTGAGTCATCCTTCCTTTTTAATGCAAGATAGCACTTGTTTGTGGCTGAGTAGTTCTCTCATCTTGCTTCCTGCCAGTAGAACTTTGGATATCTAATAACATCCTTTCATTTTTTACCCTTTCTGTCCCTTTCAGTCTAAGTTGGCAGTCTTTTTGTAGAAATTATTTTCTGAATTCTCTGTAAATTGCCTTTGAATGTCTTTAGGGTTCATTTCATTGCACAAAAGTCAGATCTTTTTAGATAAGCCCTTCTCTGCCTTGAGATCCTGCTGAGGTGGTTGAAGGACAGAAAATTCAACTAAGTTCCTAGAGACCCTACTGTTTGAGAGCTTCTGTGAAACATATCATGAATATCTGGAAAAGACCCTTTGTGCAACTGAAAATCACTCTGATCCTTTAATATTCCTAAAGTTTTAAAAAAAGGCTTTTTCTCTAAGCCAGAGCTTATCTCTAAGCCACATGGTTAAAAGTCACTTCTTAATGTTTTAACATCTTTTGCCATCTGGAAAGGCTGAGAAATTTTTAAATCATCAAGTCCTGGTTTCTTTTTGTTTCAACACTTCTTCCTTCAATTTATCTCTCTCCTCTTACATTTGCTATAAGCAGCAAAGAGGAAACCATATGGCACCTTCAACACTTTGCTAAGAAATCTTCTTCCACCACTTACTTGTTCTGCTTCTTATATAATGGCAGAAGGCAATTTCACTCAGTTTTCTGCTTCTCTGTAACAAGGAAGCCCCTTCCTCCAGTTTCCTTTCCAGACTCCTGAAACTCACAAAAGGAAAACAGTATCCTCCAAGTTTGACTTCTACTAACAGTCTGTTGAAGCAACTTAGACTTTCTGTTATTGTTTTCCTCAAAATTCTTCTACCCTGTAACTGATTTCAAAATTACCCCCATATTTTTAGGTATTTGTTATAGAAGCACATGAACTCCAAGTACCAAAATATATCATATGCTTTCAAGTTTAATTGATTAGGTCTACTAGAATTTTTGGAGTCCTGGTGTACTACTGTAGGACAAGTACTGGACTATTGACCTAAATGTTGGTGCTTCAAACTGACCAGAAGCTCCTTGGAAAGCATAAACAAGGTCACTATGAGTTGGAACCGACTCTACAACACTTAACAACACTAGAATTTTACATACTTGAGAAACTTTTATGTTTGTAAGAAGTTTCAAAACCCTTCTAACCTAGGCTACTCAGAGACAATAGGCTTTGCTTTAGAGTTTGAGAATTTCACTATATCATGAGAAAGATGAAGAAATGTCTATTTCTTAAAGATATTCTATCTCCAGGAAAGTCTATGAATACTTACAAAACTATAGTGATAAAGGAGAAACAAATTTAAATTTACAAATACTTAGTGACCTGAATAAATTTAAATGTACTCATATTTTGTAATCATTGTGATGATCCATTTGTGCACACGCCTCTGCTTCTTAAGGTATTTGTAGCATTTAAAAGTTTCAGAAAGAATATACTTGTGATTTTAGGAGAATTCAATTTTAAAAGTTTGCAAATCAATGTTCACTTGTCTGGAAAATGTTTTATTTGCTAAGTTCATTTCAATTTTTTTCATTTAAGGAGTGCTCAAATATCTAGAGGAACAGTTTGACCCATTGCTCTGATTAATAAATGGAGCATTAAACTAAGTACAGATAGTATAAAGTGTGCCTCTTGCTGTCCAGAGGTCCTTCAGACATTAGAAACATTTGTCAGATGTGAACACTGTAAAAGGACTCATGATGGAGACACTGAGAGGAACAGAAGTAAGGAGACAGATGAGAGCCCCACAACAGTTGCTATTTGACGGTTAAGTCAAATAGATGTTATGCAGTTGTGCTGACTCTCCCTAAGGGTTAAACACTGTGATGAGGCCCACTTTTCCTGAGCAGGTGGAGAAAGGTGCTCATTGCTGTCACCTCTCTTTCCAAAAAGTCTCCCTTGTTTAGGGAGACCAAAAAATTTTTTTAAATTCTGGTAGCGTAGTGATTATGAATCGGGCTGCTAACCTCAAGGTCAGCAGTTCAAAACTACTGGCCGTTCCATGGGAGAAAGATGAGGCATTCCGCTCCCGTTAAGATTTACAGCCCCAGAAACCCTGTGCAGTGTCATTATGAGTCGAAACGACTCCACGGTACTTAACAACAACAACAACATGTGACAATGTCACTAGAGTAGCTGGGTTCTATGAAGAAAAATAGGGCATCAGGATTGGAGGAAGACACATTAACAACCTGTGATATGCAGATGATACAACCTTGATACAGCTAAAAGTGAAGAGGACTTAAAATACTTACTGATGAAAATCAAAGACCACAGCCTTCGGTATGGATTACATCTCGATGTAAAGAAAACAAAAGTCTTTACTACTGGACCAATAAACAACATTCTTATCAATGGAGAAAAGATTGAAATTGTCAAGGACTTCATTTTTCTTGAACCAAGCATCAACACTCACGAAAACAGCAGTCAAGAAATCAAATGACGTATTACATCAGGCAAGTCAGTTGCACAAGACCTTTTTAAAGTGTTGAAGAGCAAAAATGTCAGCTTGAGGACTAAGGTGTACCTGACCCAAGCCATGGTATTTTCAATAATCTCAGATGTATGCGAAAGCTGGACAGTGAATAAGGAAGACCATAGAAGAATTGATGCTTTTGAGTTATGGTGTTGGAGGAGAATATTGAAAGTGCCATGAGCTGCCAAAAGAACCAACAGATCTGTGTTGGAAGAAGTGCAGTCAGAGTGCTCCTTGGAGGCCAGAATGGTCAAACTTCATCTCTCATACTTTAGACATATTGTCAGGAAAGACCAGTCAGTGGAAAAGGATATCACGTTTGGTAATATGGAGGGTCAGAGAAAAAGAGGAAGACCCCAGTGAGATAGATTGGCAAGTTAGCAGCATCAATGGGCTCAAGAGTGGCAACAATTATGAGGTTGGCCCAGGACCAGATAATGTTTCATTCTATTGTGCATAGGGTTGCTATGAGTCAGTACCGACTCATTGGCACCTAATAACAACAACATCCTCTTTGTAGAATCCTGGTTTCTCATGTGGGTTAATGCTCTGGATTGCCAGATCAGTTTGAACTGCATGGTTGGCGATTCAAGCTTACCAACCGCTCCCTGGAAAACCTATACAGGGTCATTATGGGTCAGAACCAACTTGACGGCACACAGCAACAAATAACAACAATCCTCTTTGTGAGGAACACAGGGACTTCATACAATAAGCACTGGACTACTAACCACAAAGTCCACAGATCAAGCCTGGCAGCCACTCCGTGGGAAAAAAATGAAGTTTTCTGCTTCCAAAAATGATTTAAAGCCTATGAAACCCTATACAAAGTCGCTATGAGTCAGACCCGACTAGACAGCACTTAACAACAACGCTGTTTGTAGTGCTGCAGCATTTTCTACACTTGGGCAGAACTCATCAGTTCCCCAAATAATAATGTATGTAAACAGCAGGCAGGCATTATGTGCAGGCAAAATGACCAGGTTCATGAGAGCTTTGCCTGCCACTGGATTAGAGAGCTGGTGGGGAAAAGTGAAAAATAACATGTTTTCTCCTATGAGTTTGGGACACCTGATGAGCCTAAATTCTTCTTCTGTAATTCAAGCTCATTTCCTCTAATGCAGCCCTTAGTGATGTTAATAATGTAACACACTCTATGGTTCTGAAGACTAATGTTCAGTCTCCTCACACCTCTCTTCTCTAGATTAATGCAGATTTTTCCCTAAAGGGCTATTTTTCTAAACCTTTCGTCATTTACTTTGTTATCTCCTGACTCCTTTCCAGTTTCTCCATAACCTCTTACATGTATGGACCATAAGACTGAAGAGTATGTTTTAATAACTGGTATAGATTAAGAATTATATCTATGAAAATATTTCCATTACAGCATAGCTCATTGTTGCAAAGATTTATATACATAAGGAGACCCTGGTGTTCAACAGGTTGTTTCAGAACTATCTTTGTAGATCAGTTATTTGATATTTAAGCACATTTTCCCACAGAAACAATGTTATGTCTGGTACTTGGACTCCTAGCACTGCCAACAAAAGACTATTTAACCCAGAGAGCAGTAATGATATTAGGTTGTAGTTAAAACCTTGAGAATAAGAGACTCAGGAAAATGAAATGGGAATTTCTTTCTCTTATTCCTCAGCATGCTATCTAAGGTGTGAGCAAGAAAAGCAACTGGAATTGCACACTTCCAAAAGCTAAGTGACCCGGAGTGCTGGCCTGCTAGCTACAGGACGAGACAAGTCCCTGTTTCCTCAGCAATAGGTGAAAAAAAGAGTCAATACAAAAACTTAAACCCAGTCTGACACTGACCTGGCTTGGTATGACTTCTAAATCTTCAATGTGAGGTTAGAGTTACGAAGTTCAGAAAGAAAAAACAAAACAAAAAGCTGACTGAGAACTAGAGACATCCTGGGCTCCAGAGGAAGCAAACATGCAACAATGATGAAGGGTTAATCCCTTAACCCAAAGAATAGAGTTCTCCCCTAGGGGGAAAAAAATCCCCACTGAATATGTTGTTGTTGTTAAGTGCCATTGAGTCGGATCTGACCCATAGCGACCTTATACAGGGTTTCTGAGGAGTGACTAGTGAGCTTGAACTGCCGGGGGAAAATTGCCACTGAATATAAGCTCACAATAAAAAGTAAATAAAACATGGGGGGAGGGAACAAACAAGATGGCAGATCAGGTGGATGTGTAGTAAA
>NW_006408752.1:2031052-2035151 GCF_000296735.1 Chrysochloris asiatica
AGAGTGAAAAGGGAAGCCCATTTCCTGATCACATCTACCTGGAGGCATTCAGAAAGCATAAGAAATACCAAAATACATACCCATCTAAGTATTAAGTCCACAGATAACCCCTGAAGAGGCCCCCAAAACAGAAGCAGACACCATATCTGCACATGTCCAGAAACGAGATAAAGTGACTGAGGCAAATGAGCTGAAGGAGACCTACACTCCATACTGGAAGATGGGCAGGTGTTGGGGGCCAAAAGGCTTACAGGCCTCATAAAACTTTAAGTCTGGGTCTAACCAGACAAAGTCTGCTTATCAACACAAGGGAAGTAGCCTTCCCAGGATCACATGATTCACAGTAAAAGATAAACATGCAGGGAAAGTAGCTTTCCCAGGATCGCGTGGTTCACAGCAAAAGATAAACTTGTAGCTATGCAAAACAACAATGACTTGCAGAACCACCCTATATAAACTCTGAGATTTGAAATAAACTTTGTCACTTGCCATCAGCCTCAGTTCTTTCCTTTTGTACATATTTTTCTTCATCCACGCCCCTCCCTCGGGAACCTGCGAGATGGTTGGAGCAGGACTCCGACAAGTGGCGCCCAACGTGGGGCCCGATACGAGGGAAAAGCGGAGGGCCCCCAAAGAATATACCTCGGAAAAGTAAGCAGTGGGGGCAATTTTTCCTGAGGAGATATGGGAAACAAACCCGGGAAGGCTCAGTATGTACATATGATTATAGAAATGCTCCGAGCCAGAGGAGTGAAAGTAGATTATAGTCAACTGTGTAAATTCATAGATTTTGTAAATATGGTATGTCCCTGGTTCCCGGAGGATGGGGTCATAGATGTAAAATTATGGAATCAAATTGGGCATGACTTACAAGAATACTATGCAAAAAATGGTCCCGCTAGAGTGCCCGCTGATACCTTCAGCCTGTGGAGACTTGTTCGAGATACTTTTGATTTCGGCTGTGAACTTACCCGCCCTGAAAAATCCTTGGAGCAAAAACAGGAAGTCACACCTGGGGAACCTCAGAGCAACCCTGAGTCCCAGGCTAAGCTGTATCCTAATTTAGAACCTTTTAAGTCAGAAAAAGCTCCATTTTTAGGCCCTACAGAAGGAAAAGAGAAAGATTCTGAAGATGAAGAGGAGGTTCCACCCTGGCTTGCAGCCCCCATGGCTCCGTTGCCCCAAACTTACCCCATTTGCTAGGAGGCTAGTACCCAGTGCAGTGACCCTCTAACGTCAAGTAAGGAAGGAAATTATCAGATGTTGCAACTTATAAGGATAGTGCAAGATTTAGCTTTAAAGATAGAAAAGATCAGTAAATCAGATGAGACCCCATCAATGGCACTTAATACACAAACCATGCCAAGCAGAACTGAGGGGCTAGAGCCTACTGTAGCCCCTCTAACAGTACAAGTGTCGTCCTCTTCTAAATGCACTCCTGTGCAGGCTGCTGTTGCCGCAGGCGCGCAAGCCGGGGAAGACGTTTCTGATTTCCAATTGTATCCTATTACAAGAACCCCTGCTGGGCAAAGGACCCAATGGAGAGCAGTTGGAAAATCGTACGTACCATTCCTTACCTTTTAAGAGACTGAAAGAACTTAAAATGGCATGTACTCAGTATGGTCCTAATGCTCCTTTTACTCAAGCCCTCATTGAGGGTCTGTGTTCTGAAGGCCTTCCGCCAATAGATTGGAAAAACATAGCCCGAGCCTGTCTTACAGGAGGGGACTTCCTACTCTGGAAATCTGAATACTATGAAGAGGCTCACCACATAGCAAACAATTAATCAAGAGCAAGGAAGGCGCGTTACTTATGAGATGCTTGTAGGAGAAGGGGATTACAGCACAGTGCTCAGACAGATCGAGTATGAAATGCCAGTGTATGCTCAAATTAATCAGTGTGCTAGGAAGGCATGGAGGTCCATCCCTAATACAGGAAAACAGACCACTGAGCTCTCTAAAATCAGACAAGGTCCTGATGAAACCTTCCAAGATTTTGTGTCCAGACTACTCTTAGCTGCGGGAAGGATTTTGGGAGATTCCCCAGATTCCATGATCTTAGTGAAACAACTCGCCTTTGAGAATGCCAACAGTGCCTGTCAGACTGTCCTTAGAGTGTTTAGACACAAGGGGTCGCTAGACGACTTTATTTGCCTATGTGCAGCTATTGGGCCCTCATATAATCAAGGATTGGCTATAGCCACAGCGCTTCAGGGATTTACAGTCCTTGAGATGTTTGCTGCCATGAAAAGTCCCAGAAAGTGCTTTAACTGTGGGAAGCCAGGACACCTAGCCAGAGAGTTCAGACAAAGGAAAGTGACAGGCAGAGACAAGGCCCCAGGGCTTTGTCCCCGGTGTAAAAGAAGTAAACATTGGGCCTCGGAATGTAGATCTCAGACGACAAGGGCGGACAGCTAGTGTCGGGAAACGGCCAGAGGGGCCGGCCCCAGGCCCCGTACCAAAACAGGGGGATCTTTGCCGCGACCAATCCCTTCAGTGGTGGGTCACTGACCTCCAGCGAGCCACCGCAGGGAGTGCCGGATTGGACCTCAGTTCCTCCACCCGATTCGTATTAACCCCGGAAATGGGAATACACGCGATACCCACCGGGATATGGGGACCTCTGCCAGAAAAGCATTTCGGTTTGATACTGGGTAGAAGTAGTAGTGCACTTTCAGGGTTAATTGTAACTCCTGGAGTTATAGATTCAGATAACACAGGAGAAATAAAAATTCTGGCAAAGACAGAACAAACCATCGTCCCTCTAGAGGCAGGACAGCAAAATTGCTCAATTACTCCTGCTACCTTTAACAGTGAAAAATTATAAGAACAAAAAGGAGAGCTGAGGCCCCGGAGGATTTGGATCCTCCGACGCTTATTGGGTTAAGGCTATACAGCAAGAGAAGCCAAAATTGACCTTAACAATAGAAAATAGAATTTTCCCAGGGCTTTTAGACACTGGAGCAGATGTGTCTGTCATATCCAAAAGAGATTGGCCTGATAATTGGCCCGCTCATGAAACTATTACTAAGCTAGTAGGAATTGGTCAAATGGAAAGATGCTCTAACAGGGCAATGGAATGGGCCCGATCCCGTGTTGATCTAGGGATGAGGCTATGTATGTGTTTTTCCACAGGATGAAGCTGCCCCTCACTGGATTCCTGAGCGCCTGGTTTGGCATTATGACAGCAACAGAGTATTGGGCGATCGTACCACATCCACCCCTGCTACACCCAGTGGACTGGAATGAGAGACCCTTTCCTCTGTTCGTGAACGTGACTAACTTTACAACCACACAAGGACTTGTTGAGTATAGTCAACATCTTTCACCAGAAAGCCAATGATTTGACTACAATGGGACAGTCTTTGTGAAACCTGTATGCTTTTCTCAAAGAAATCAGACTGCATTTTGTAGCAATGTCTCTGGTATAGCCGAGTTAGCAGTGAGCCTTAACTGTCTAGGAACTATGAGATGTAATCCGGATAGTAATGAGACTCAAGTCCAGCTTTGCGTTCCAAAACCATATGTGTTTCTTATTCCAGAACTGAATGGTACCTTACAGGTTAATGCCAGTAAAAAAGACAGCTATGTTATAAACTTCCACTGCTCTTCCTGCAATGTTACCAATTATATAAATAACTTGCCCCAAACCCTTGTATTGTTGAGACGCCCCGCCTTCGTTTTTCTACCTGTTAATGTCACAGGTGAACGGTATGATGAAAAAGGCCTCTTGGTTTGGAAAGAGGTGTGGGCCGTTATACGGCGGTCCAAGCGAGCAATAGGTATGATAATCTTGGGCATCACCACTTTTATATCTATGCTCATCTCTATATCAGCCTCCATGGTCCTGCTCACCCAATAGGTTCAAACAGCACAGTTTGTAGATGACCTAATGAGAAATTCCACTAATGCTTTCAGCACACAAGCAAGAGTAGATGTAAAATTGGATAACAAGATTAACGCTTTGTATGATACCATGAGGTTGGTCATAGAAGAGATAGAATTCCTTCGTGGGTTGTGCCATACCTCCTGCCATGCTGAGTTTGATCATCTATGTGTAACCCCTTTGCTTTACAATAGCACAGCTACCCCTTGGAAGC
>NW_006408752.1:2060223-2065792 GCF_000296735.1 Chrysochloris asiatica
ACTGATCCCTCCTGACAATATGTCTGAAGTATGAGAGACGAAGTTTGGCCATCTTGGCTTCCAAGGAGCACTCTGGCTGCACTTCTTCCAAAAAGGATCTATTGGTTCTTTTGGTAGTCCGTGGCACTTTCAATATACTCCTCCAATACCACAACTCAAAATCATCAATTCTTCCACCAAATGACTGGGTGGGACTATGCAAATAAGATGCTTGTGACCCACCAAAGAAATTGGGTAGCTTGTGGATAATGTCAGTTAGGTGTATGATACTCTTGTGGAAGTGGTGGTGGTGGTTGCGTGCCGTGGAGTCGGTTCCGACTCATAGTGACCCTATACAGGGTTTCCAAGGCTGTAAATCTTTAAGGGAGCAGAAAGCCTCATCTTTCTCCCATGGAACAGCTGGTAGTTTCAAACTGCTAACCTTGTGGTTCGCAGCCCGATTTGTAACCACTAGAGTGGGACCCTGCAAATGAGGCATATGGAAGGAACCCTAATGAGGGGAATTGGTCAATTTTGCCATCCTGCTAAGCTTAAAATGAGTCATCCCAGTGATTGACAGGGGAACCTCATGACCAGGAAGGAAGAACCAGTAATGGATCACATCCTTTGGACCTGGGATCCCTGTGCTGAAAACCTCCTAGACCAAGGAGACAGAGAGAAAAAGTTGTAACACTAGAGACAGTGAGAGAAAGGAGAAGTGGCAGCAGAGAAACAGCAGCATCAGAGCCCGCAGAACTTGGAGACAGTGTGATGGGCTTCCTGGTCCATTGCATGAGAAAGCTGAGCGCCAGCAGGAGATTTGCTGGCAGGATCTCTTGGTGGTGCTAAAGGTCTTTGTATCACTTGTCTGAGCAGGACCAAGGCCAAGGGGCTGTGGGAGAGAGAGGTATGCTATAAGCAAGACTGATAAGAAGGTTTAAAATTGAATAACTGTATTTGAGTTGTTTCTGATCATGAATTGTAACTTCTTATTGCTTCCCTAATAAACCTGACAACTGTGAGTATGTCTGTGCATTCTAGGTGACCATTGCAATGAATTAGTGAACCTAGCAGAGGAGTGCACAGTGCCATGTGAGAGATATAAGAATTGGTAAAAAGTTGCAGGGTAGAAGAATGCCTGACCTCCACCTCATAAGAATCAGTTTTGGGCTTATGTTTATGGTGATTCTCTTTCCCCCTTATGACGTTAGAGGAGGTCAGATACCTTTGTCACAAATTATTTTAGACCTGGGTAATCATTCTACCACCACTTGTCTGTCAATTTGTCATTATGTGGTGGCTTGCATGTTGCTGTGATTCTGGAAGCTATGCCACCAGTATTTTAAATACCAGCAGGGTCACCCATAGTGGACAGATTTCAGCTGTGTTTCCAGACTAAGATAGACTATTTCAGAGTATTTTGTCACTGAAGGCCTTATGAATAGCAGTGGAACACACTGTCAGACAGCACCAGAATATTGAAGATTGAAACATGCTGAAGAGAGCTAGAATACTGTCAGGTATAGTGCTGGAAGGTGAGCCCCTTAGGTTGAAAGGCAAACTGATAGAGCACTAGAGGCACTCACTCATCTCTGCCAAGAAATTTAGAAGACAGCTACCTGGTCAACTGATTGGAAGAGATCCATATTTGTGCCCATTCCAGAGTGAGGTGACAGAAAGGAATGTAGAAATTATCAGGCAATAAGGAGCTCTGGTAGCATAGTGGTTACGAATCGGGTTGCGAGCCGCAAGGTCAGCAGTTCAAAACTACCAGTGGTTCCGTGGGAGAAAGATGAGGCGGTCTGCTCCCGTAAAGATTTACAGTCTCGGAAACCCTGTGTAGGGTCGCTATGAGTCAGAACCGACTCCACAGCACATCACAACAACAACAACAACAATCATTAATATTGCAGGCAAGTAAAATTTTGCTAAAGATAATTTTAAAAGGGCTAGAAGTTCAAGCTGGATTCAGCTAGAACATGGAATGAAGGATATCATTGCTGACATGAGATGGATCTTGGCCGAAAGCAGAGAATATCAGAAAGATGTTTACCTGTGCTTTATTGACTATGCAAAGGCTTTCAATTGTGTGGATCTTGACAAGCTATGGACAACATTGCAGAGAATGAGTATTCCAGTATGCTCATGCGCAACCTGGACATAGACCAAGAGGCAGTTGTTTGAACCGAACAAGGAAGCACCAAATGGTTTAAAATTAGGAAAGGTGTGTACCAGGGTTGTATTCTTTCACCATACTTATTCAATCTGAATGCTGAGCACATAATCCAAGAAGCTGAATTATATGAAGAAGAACATGGCATCATGATTAGAAGAAGACTTATTAACAACTTATGATATGTAGATGATACAATCTTGCTTGCTCAAAGCAAAAAGGACTTAAAATACTTAACTGATGAAGATCAAAGACAACAACCTTTTGTATGGGTTGCACCTCAATGTAAAGAAAACAAAAATCTTCACCACTGGGCCAATAGTCAATATTCATATAAATGGAGAAAAGACAGAAGTTCAACCATCAACACTCATGGAAGCAGCAGTCAAGAAATCAAATGATGTATTGCATGAGGCAAATCTGCTGCACAAGACCTCTTTAAAATGTTCAAGAGTAAAGATGTCAGTTTGAGGACTAAGGTGAGCCTGACCCAAGCCAAAGTATTTTCAATAACCTCATATGCATGTGAAAGTTGGACAGTGAAAAAGGAAGACTGTAGAAGAGTCAATGCATTTGAGTTATGGCGTTGGAGAAAAACATTAAAAGTACCAGGTCAAAAGAACCAACAAATCTGTGTTGGAAGAAGTACAGCCAGAATGCTCCTTAGAAGACAGGTTGGGCAGACTTCATCTCTCATACTTCCCTGGAGAAGGATATCATGGTTGTAAAGTGTAGCGTCAGCAAAAAAGAGGAAGACCCCCCAATGAGATGTATTCACACAGTGGCAGCAACAATGGGCTCAAACATAGCAACGATTGTGAGGTTGGCCCAGGACCCGGCAATGTTTCATTCTGTTGTGCATAAGGTCACTATGAATCAGTACCAACTCAAGGACACCTAACAACAACAACAACTATTGTCATTTTTAATGACTTCTGATTGGGCACCAATTAGGCGTCTTCCTTTGTTCCGGTTGGTCTGTAGATTTGGTCTCTTTCTTGGCCTTCTCAGACATTAATGTCTCCCCTTTGCTTTGTTGTTGTTTCTAGGTTCCGTGAGTTTATTTTTAACTCATAGAAACCCCATCCATGTAATAGGGTAGTAGTTGTTGTTGTGAAGTGCCATTGAGTCGGTTCCGATCCACAGCGACTCTGTATAGGGTTTCCAAGGAGCAGCTGGTGAGCTTGAACCGCCGACCTTGCAGTTCAAACAGCTTTGTGGTCTGGCACATTAGCCCACAGCACTGCCCTAATATGTAATCTTTTGAGGAGCAGATTACCAGGTCTTTCCTCCATGAAGCTATTGGATGTGTTCAAACCACCAACATTGATCTTAGCAGCCAAGTGCTGAACCTTGTGCCAGCAGGGCTCCTTTGCTTTAATGATGACCAGTCTCTAACCAGATTCCCTATTTCACTCCTGCAGGGAAAAATCTCCAAAGTAGACAGGATCCACACAATATGAGGGCAAAGTAAAGCTCATGACTAGAGCAAGAGCATGATTTTTTTAAATTTATGGAAGAACTTCAGCAGGGTACACTGAATTTGACCAGTGGAGCATTTCTGCTTTGTGTTCAGACACTGAGAATCAGACCACAGTCTTTCCTGGGATAACTGTATCAAGACAGATCTGACATGGCCACTAGAAAAATTTGAATTGGAATTAAAATCAGCTGTTTCCACCCTGACTCTGTCTTGTCTTATTGTTGTTATTGTTAAGTGCCATTGAGTCAGTTCCAACCCATAGAGACCCTGTATAGGGCTTCCAAGGAGTGACTGGTGAGCTTGAACTGCTGATCTTGCAATTCAAACTCACTTTGCAGCAAATTAACCCACAGCACCACATCAGGACTCCCAACCCATATCAAAGCATCCCGTATCTGCTCCTTCTTCTATATCTGAGTCTACATTCAATCCAATTACAGTTTCCATCCCATTTTTAATAGGCCATTTGGAAGTATGTCCTTCTCCAAAACTTGATCAGACTTTCTATTCTTGGCATTCAATTCAGCTGCATTCATGACTCCCTGCACTGTTGATTCTTCCAGTCTTGCTAGGGCAGGCTCTCTTGGACAATTTGCCCAAGCTAGTTATGAAACAGGCACATATTCTATAAATATGAAAAAACTGGGGAGACGTTCAGTTTTAAGGTAATGCAGAAAAGATAAATCTCCTCCCTCCCCACCTCAGCAACAAGAAAAATGAGAAACAGAAACACACACGCAGATTTTATGAAACTAGCAGGCCCTTGTGTTTTCAGATCACAATGTGTGAGCACAAAGAGTAGCTGGAGAATTCTGGGCTTAGAGTAGAGAAAGGAGAGACTTAAGAACCTGCAGAATATGAAAACATCAAGAAGGAAGCTGATTTTGCTCTGCACAACCCCTGAAGAACTCAGGTTTTGAGGCATCACAGACTTCTCAAGTAGGGTTTGCTGCATATGCCCAGTCACAGTTACAACTGGGCAAGAGTGTAGAAAGAGGTGTCCAAGTGGATCACCTGGATTCTATATACATTCTTCCCTGTCCCTATTATATAAATGCAGTCATTTCTCCTTCTCCTCATCACAGGTTCACTCCTCCATACACCTTCTTTGATGGAGCTGATACCACATTGTGTGGGATTCCATGGCTAGAGAGATCAGGCATTCCATGAGCACCAAGATTTGTTTAGTAATCTCTAAAACACTAAACAGTATTGTTTTGATGCCTAGAAACAAGTTAAATGTTTATCCACTAAATGACAGAATGGACACTTGCTTCTCCTGATCCCAAGTTTTGCAATCCACTGGGAGTGAGGATCAGTCAAAAGAAAAGGTTCCCTTCTTCCAGATGTCTCACATTCCAACGTGGTCCCAAGGACTAGACCTTGCTTTTGTCAAGCCTGAGGCTGGTTGAAGTCAGAAGTAAGGAACTCAAATACTTGTGAAGTATGGAGTCAACGACTCATGAAGTTGGAACAGATACTTCAGATTACTTAGTTCAACTCTATAATAGCACAGCATGAAGTTACATTGTCAGCTGCCTGCTGGGAAGTCAGTTCCAACTTGTGGTAGCGTTCATTGAATGAGTTTGAAAAGTAAATCACCAGGCCTTTCTTCTTATCCATCTTAGTCTGGAAACTCCACTGAATACTGTTCAGCATTTTACAATATGCATGGCTCCCCTCGCAAATGAATGGTGGCTACATACACAGTGCATTGACTGGGTATTGAACCTGAGTTTCCTGCATTCTTGTTATTAAGTGCTGTCAAATCAATTCAAGTCTCCCACATGGAAGGTGACAATTCCATTCATGGAAGGTGACAATTCTACTCATGGAAGGTGACAATTCCAGCATTGAACCACCAATGCAT
This sequence comes from Chrysochloris asiatica, assembly GCF_000296735.1. NCBI lineage: Eukaryota > Metazoa > Chordata > Mammalia > Afrosoricida > Chrysochloridae > Chrysochloris > Chrysochloris asiatica. The sequence goes on from NW_006408752.1 coordinate 2,065,729, forward strand.
GGCTTAAGCCCAGCTTTAAGCTGTGTTGAAGCCTTACGTCTTTCAGCAAGTTAGGTCAGTTCCA
>NW_006408752.1:2066722-2068403 GCF_000296735.1 Chrysochloris asiatica
ACGGCACTTAACAACAACAACAAAGGTTTTCACATCCAGTACTAAGGTTTTCAGATAAAAGATTGCACATTGGAAGTGCTTACCTCATAAGGTTGTTATGAGGATTATATTAGTAACGTAGGAAAGGCACTTAGGATAGTACTTGGCACAGAATGGAATAGATGTTCCAGAAGTGTTTGCTGTCATTATTAGGAACCCCCTCTAGAAGTATGTGCCTCGGAGATGTGATCTGGCCTTTCTTTGACTCCTAGTCAGATGACTTCTTTGTGAGTCCATATAGTTTAAATATGGAACATTTTAATCTAATCTTATAATAAACTGAAATTTGCCTTTCTCTAACTTCCTCACACCAGTCCCTAGTATTTTTCAATACAACTCTTGCAGATGATTTCAGTATCTTCCTGAGTCTTCCTTTCTCCATGGTTGATTGATTATACATTGTTTCCAGGCCACCTACCAACCTGCTCTGGTAGTGTAGTGGTTACAAATTGGGCTGCAAACCTCAAGGTCAGCTGTTTGAAACTACCAGCGGTTCCCCGGGAGAAAGATGAGACTTTCTGCTCCCGTAAAGATTTACAGCCGTGGAAACCCTGTACAGGGTCGCTATGAGTCGGAACCGACTCCATGGCACATAACAACAACAACAACCAACCTTCTAACATTTCCCTTGATGCACTCCAATTTCTCAATACATCCTTTCACATGCAGTGTCCAAAATAAAACCCAGAGGCCCAGATAGATTCTGGTCAGCATAGAGCACAATCCATATTTTTTTTTTCGGACTTCTAGACTGTGAAACAGCATCTCAATGTGAAAACAGAAGCGAGATGGAAGGAGATTTGGAAAAACACAATAAAAGCCATCAATGGAGTTTCATTAGAAGAAAAAAAAATACTAAAACAATGTCAGTTTCAAAGCAATTTCTTCTGGTTTTCCTGAACCAAATTGGAAAACAGTGGAAATACAAGATGCTGGAAATATAAGAGTCAAACAGTGTCCATGAAAAGTTGGTGAGGTTATGCCCATACACTTTACTGTGAAATACTACAGACAGGAATGCTGCAGTCCATGTGAAGGCCACAGACTGCATCCCACAGTCCAAAAAATCGGAAGATATCCCAGCAGAAGAACAGAGCTAAATGAAATTATGATGAGTTACTGAGAAACAGGCAGTACACTAGACCTAGCTTTTGTTGTTGTTAAGTCCTGTCGAGTTGGTTCTGACCCATAGCAACCCTATATAGGGTGTCCAAGGAGCAGCTGGTGAGCTTGAACAGCTGACCTTGAAGTTCAAAATGAATTTGAAGTCCTACCTAGATCCTGCTTAAAGGCACTTGAACAAATAAAAATCCATTTGCAGGGTCAGCAATGTGAATGGTGAGAAAAACCTTCTTCTCTTACACTGGTCATCTTGGCTAGGTACCTGTAAAGCATGCCTAGAATTCTAGATTCCTTCGGAATCTTGGTAAAGATCTTCAGGAGTTTGTTGCTAGTTACATGGAGATTCAGTATTCTATTCTTTCTACCTGTGTATGTTTGAAAAAAATCCAGAAGATAATGTTACATAAAATCCCTAAGCAAAATAACTGTAAAATATATATATATATGTTGTTGTTGTTGTTAAGTGCCGTCGAGTCGGTTCCGACCTATAGTGACCCTGTACAGGGTTTCCGAGGGTGTA
>NW_006408752.1:2068503-2076395 GCF_000296735.1 Chrysochloris asiatica
TCCCGCGGAGCAGCTGGTAGTTTCGAACCGCTGACCTTAAGGTTCGCAGCCCAATTCGTAACCACTACGCTACCAGAGCTCCTTATTAGCTATTATATATATATATTTTAGTGTATAGCTATGATGCCAGTCTAACAATTAAATCTGTCCTTTTTTCTGTGCCAAAGATATATTTTAGTTTAATCAGAATGTACTTTCATTATAAACTTTTTGGAAACATTGGATAATTTTAAAAATGTGAACATAGATGATTATATGATAGAACATAGATCTAGCGACTAAAAAGGGAAACGAACTATTCAAATAGAGTTTTGACACTGGATGGAAAATGAAGTAGACATCAGGTTAAAGTCTGGCTGAAGACAAAGATGTATGTAAGATCATTTGACCTGATTTCTCCTTTAGTTCATTGAGGATGGATTTGTGATAATTGCCCTCAGACTCAGATCAAACCAAACGACACACATAAAAAGGCAGTCATGAGATTGATTATGCTAATAGACATTAACCTAGACATTTGACCTGGTCACATACATCTTAGAATTGACTTCTATGGCACCTTGAATTTACTTGGTATGGCTTAACTCTTACCAAATGATTAGATTTGTTGTTGTTGTTAGATAGTTGTTGAGTTGGTACCAACTCATAGTGACCCTATGCACAACATAACAAAACACTGTCTGATCCTAGGCCAACCTCACAACTTGACCCCATTGATGCTGCCACTTTGCTAATCCATCACACTGGGGGTCTTCCTCTTTTTCTCTGACCTTCCAACTTACCAAGCATGATATCCTTCTCCAGTGACTGGTCCCTCCTGACAATATGTCCAAAGTATGAGAGACAAAGTTTGGCCATCCTGGCCTCCAAGGAGCACTCTGGTTGCACTTCTTCCAACACACATCTGTTGGTTCTTTTGGCAGCCCATGGCACTTTCAATATTCTCCTCCAACACCATAACTCAAAAGCATCAATTCTTCTATGGTCTATCTTATTCACTGCCCAGCTTTCGCATCCATATGAGACTATTGAAAATACCATGGTTTGGGTCAGACGCACCTTAGTCCTCAAACTGACGTCTTTGCTCTTCAACACTGTAAAAAGGTCTTGTGCAGTAGATTTGCCTAATGCCTAAAGATGGGACCACTCAAATAGGATGTATAGGACTCTAACACCAAGATTGGTTTAGTTTAGCCATCCTGCTAAGTTTCAATGGAGTCATCTCAAAAGCAGAAATAAATGACCGCCGCCCCCCTCCCCACCCCCACCCCTACCCCAGATAAGGAAGAAACAGATGATCCCAAGACTATCAAGAAGAGCATGAGTGGAGCATGAAATCCCTACCTGGAAAAGAGGCAACAGCAGAGGCAGTGGCATGGAGAGAGAGAGAACAGCTATGGGCTTTTAGGTCCATGAACTGAGTAAAGCTGAGTGCCTCTGGCCAAGAGGCTGGCTTGCAAGAATGTGCCTTTTGAGCATTTGCAGAGTGGCTAAAGGAGCTTTGTAATACTTAGCCCAGCAGGGAAGAGGCTAAGGGGAGCATGTGGCTGAGAGGCCAAAGACAAGAGTAAGGCATGCCTGACTGGGGGTCTGCTGCATTCTGAGTTGCTTTTATCCTGAATTGCACCCTGTTGACTCCCCTGATAAACCCCATAATCGTGACCATTGTCTATGATTTCTGTGTGACCCTTGCAACAGATTAGAAAAACCCAGATGTGACGCAGAGAGTGCTTTTGAGGAGATAGGTGGTATCAGTAGAGGGTAAAGGTGGTTTTAGGGGGAGATGTGTCTGACCTCCATTTCATAGGAATCAACCTTGGGCTGATTTTGCTTTTGGTTCCCCTTCCGGCTTATGAAATCAGAGGATGTCAGACAGGGCCTCTACACCATTATTTGCAGCCTCCTGTGTAGAAGTCCCTGGATGTTGCAAGTGTCTAATGTGCTCAGCTGCTTAAGTGAAGGTTTGGAGGTCAAATCCACACAGAGGCATCTTGGAAGAAAAGCCTGTCGATCTACATGTGAAAAATCAACCACCGCAAACCTTGTGGAAGCACTTCCTGGTTGGTTAAAGACATGTCTGAATATTTGAGGGTTGTTGTTGTTGTTAAGTGCTGTTGTGTCGGTTCCAACCCATAGCAAGCCTCTACAGGGTTTCCAAGGAACTGCTGGTGAGTTTGAACCATCAACCTCGTGGTTCAAACTGACCTTGCAATCAAGTGCTTATCCTACAGCACCACACCAGGACTCCTCTTAATTAAATGCTCAACCTTTGCTTTGGAAACTTTCTAATACCTTACCCCATGCTTAACTTCTCAGAGTTGATTCTGATTTTGATCCTCTTCCTAGACTTTATAAATATAATTTAAAATCCTCAGAAATTTTCATACAGCATCTGCAGAGCATTCCCTCTACAAACCTGATTACATCAGACAGATGGCGACTGATTCAGGTAGTGGTACGCCCTCTTCCAGGTGAGGTCAAGAGGATCATTGCTCTGCTTGCTGTTCACAGATGTCAGCTTACCCTGCCAATGTTATTCTCTCTAGAAATGAAGCAGAAACAGACTATTGGGATCCTGTGCGTGCCTGTCTTATCTGCTGTTTTCCTAACCTTCAAAGATCCTATCATCAAGGTCAAACCTGTCATTATTGAACAAGCGGTGACTCAGCTATTTTAGTGTATATAGAACCCCTCGGTTGTCAAGTCTGAAAGCTCCCCAAGATTCATAACACAGACTTGAGATACACTCTGCTATGCTGAACATTCTCATGGAACAATAGCCATATGAAGTTTGCCCCAAAATACAAGTTAAAAGAATTTCAAGGCAGCTGTCAATGAACACACTACCCATATACTATATATGTTGTTGTTAAGTGCCATCATGTCAGTTCCGACCCATAGCAACCCTGTATAGGGTTTCCAAGGAGCAGCTGGTGAGGTTGAACCACTGACCTTGCAGTTCAAATGGCTCTGTAGTCTGGCGCTTTAACCCATAGCGCCACTCCAGGACTCCACATATCCTGCTATGAATGTGCCTGCTTATGTTGTCCACATGGCTGCTCAGCGCTGGTGTCACGGTTTTGCATTGGATGGTACTCAGAAGCCCACTCAAACAGATGCTGCTGCAAGTGACTTCATGGTCACAAATGATTGCACTCATTGCTATTAACAAGCTCCTTACTAAGTCTGATTTGAGCTTGATCTGAATACCTAAGGTAAAAGAGGAAACAAGTTTCGTGAAATACAGGAAGCATCGTGAGATAAACCTAGAGAACGGTTTCTTTATTCCAAGGCAATCAGACACCCTGAAGCCCAGAAGCAGATTACAGCAGCATTTCCAAATCTGGCATCTGTAGCTATGTATCATGCAACTACTCAAAGCTGTAGAGCAGGAAAACACAGGAACCGAGGGCTTCCTGAAAACACACTCACCAGTGTTTATGAGGGCAAAATCCCCACACAGTTACAAAGCAAAGAGCAGGCAGTGACAGAGGCCGATACACTCATGGGAGATGATGAATGAGTTTTTGTTTTTTTGAATTTCTCATTAGCCTCTTCCACCCCCAAATAAACAAATAAGAAACAAGCACAAACTCAAAAAAAGAAACAAACAAAAAATCTGTAGGAGGCAATTTAATAGCTGCTGTGAGGCATGCAGAGATTAGATACATCAAGATATTCAGGAAAACGATGGGAAGGAAAGGATAGAGTAAAAGAGAAAAATTTTTTTTTTTTTTTTAATGACTAGAATATAAGGGAGAGATTACATAGGAACAAAAAAGGTGCGGTGGGATTTCAGCACAGGATTATACTGGAATACTGCTGAGATCAAGAAATAGTTACTTGAAACTAGCATTGAGGGTAACTTGAAAAGAATAAAAATTGCGGAAGCTAGCAAGAGTGATGAAAGACGGATGGGATACACTTCAGGGGGAGTTAGAGGAACAGCGAAGACCTAGAAAGTGATGATGATGATGATGATGGTATCTGCTGTCTTTATTTTAAATAGTGCAGTGATATCATTGAAGCTGGGTTAGTTAAACATATCTTTTTAATTGAGTATTTCAGTATATTGGGATAAGGAGGATCAAAGAGGTTTGGTCATAACGAGGTTGAGTATGTGGATATGCCATTTTTAAGGATTCCACAAGTGGTTCTGAAGGGATCAAAAGGAAACTCTTCAAGCAGTAAATGAGTAGACTTTGAAAGCTTGCCAGTGCAAGAAGCCAATCATAAAGGACTACCTATTATATGACTCTTAATAATATCCAGAATAAGTAAATCTGTATATAGAGAACATAGACTAGTGGTTGCTTAGGGCTGTGGGGAATATGCAGTGCAATGAACTATTTAATATCTCTTCTAGCCACGTTGTTTTCATCAAATGCCATCGAGTTGTTTCTGACTCATAGCAACCCTCTAAAGGATTTCCAAAGAGAGGCTGGTGGGTTTGAACTGCCGACTTTGCAGTTACCATCCAGTGCTTATCCCACAGCACCACATTAGGACTTCTCTTCTAGCTATGCTGTTATTGTTGTTATGTGCCATCGAGTCAGTACCAATTTTTTAGCAACCTCATGCACAGCTGAACAAAACACTGCCTGAACCTGGACCAACCTTACCATTGTTACCACGCTTGAGCCCACTGATGCTGCCACTTTGCCAATCCATCTTGCTGGGGGTCTTCCTCTTTTTCTCTGACCCTCTCCCTTACCAAACATGATATCCTTCTCCAGCGACAGCTCCCTCCTGACAATATGTCCGAAATATGAGAGACAAAGGCTGGCCATCCTGGCCTCCAAGGAGCACTCTGGCTGCACTTCTAGCTATAGTCTTTGTAAACTCCCACCAAGTGACATTTTCTTGGTGGGTCTGGGTAAGAGAAGGTGGGGGAAGATGTTGATGGATCCTATAACTCAGTTGTGAATGATTGTTAGCTGTGTTAATTGTGAAAATTTGGAATTCTAACATGGGTATAAAATGAGCCATTTCAGAAGCAGGTTGGAGGATCTCTCATCAAAGAAGGTGAGCCAGGAGTGGAGCACATACTTTGGATGTTGAGATCGCTGTGCATTGAGCCTCCTCGGATGAGGGCCAGAGCTGTGACCCCAGAGCTGTGACACCAGAGGATGGCATAGGAGAAGCAGCAGAACCAAGGCTTGAAACAGAGCAGTGGGCTTGCCAAGCCATGGAGCAAGTAAACCTGAGGGACTTTGGACAAGAGCTTGCTTATAGCGTGGGATGCCTCCAGGCACTTAATTGAGGGTGCTACGTTTGTTGACCCACGTGGAACTAGAGTTGAGTTCCTTAGGACTGAGGCTTATAATGGAGTGATGTGCGTTTATGAGCATTTGTCAACAGTACTAAAAGAGCTTTGTAACATTGTTGGAGCAAAGCAGAGGCCAGGCCAAGGAGCCGAGGGTCAGAGAGAGGCCTGCCTGTGGCCATGGCACAGAAGAGGCTGTTTTGACTAGAAGATCTGTGCTCTGAACATTTCTGACCTAAATTGTAACTGCTAAATTCCTTAATAAACCCCATAACTGTGAAAATGGTGTCTGAGTTCTGTGTGGCCATTGCAATGAATTATGGAAACCAGCTCAGCAGAAAGTTCTGTGGGAGGGGTGGTTGGTGTCCTACTTTGCAGGATGGAATAGTGGAATGACAGGTGAGGACTGCTCTATTTTTGAGGGCAATGAATATATTCTAAATTTGATTGGTGATTACACATCTGAACATACTTTAGTATGTACACTTTAAATGGGATGTGAACTTCTCAAACAAAGCTGTTTTAAAAAAGAAAATGGATAAACATTTTCCACTGAAAAAGAATGCTCTTTTTGACAATTAATGTAACACCATTTCTAGCATAGTGACCATGTTTGTCCAATTCAAAATGGCCAGTACTAGTCCATTTCAGCTCACTAATGCATAGGATATTAATCTTTATGAATTCCATTTCATTGTTGATGACTTACAATTTTCCTAGATTTCATATTTTGTACAGTCCAAATTTCAATTATTAATGGATGTTACAGTTCTTTCTTCTCATTTTGAGTTGTGCATTATCAGCAAATGAAGGTCCCAAAAGCTTTGTTGCATCCACAACATTAAGGTCAACTCGACTTTGAGGAGGCAACTCTGTCCCGGTCATATTTTGAGTGTCTTCCTTCTAACCTGAGGAGCATATCTTTGGGCACTATGTCTGACAATGTTCCACTGCCATTCATGAAGTTTTCATTGGCTAACCATTCAAAAGTTGTCTGCCTCTTCTTCCTAGTCTGATATAGTCTGGAAGCTCCACTGAAACCTGTCCACATGAAGGACCCTGCTGATATTTAAAATACTGGAGGTATAGCTTCCGGCATCACAGCAATGCCCAAGCTACCACGGTGTGACAAACTGACAGCCAAGTGGTGGCTTCTTCCTTCAATACCATTGGTTCTTGATTATATGGTATCTCTTGAAAAGACTGAACATCAACAAATTCTTTTTGGTACAGTGACTATGCATTCCTTCCATCTTGTTTTAATGTTTGCTGCACTAGTCAATATTTTGCCAGTTACAAAACTGTTAGGTGCCATCAAGTCAATCCCAACTCATTGAAGGAAACACTGCTCGGTCCTGTGCCATCCTCACAATTGTTGTTATGCTTGAGCCCAGTGCCACTTCCATAGTGTCAGTCCATCTAGTTGGGGGTCTTCCTCTTTTCTGCTGACTCTTATCTTTACCTAGCATAATGTCCTTCTCCAAGACTCATCCCTGCTGATAATATGTCTGAAGTATGAGAGATAAAGTTTCATTATCCTGGCTTCAAAGAAGCATTCTGTCTGTACTTCTTCCAACACAGATTTGTTTGTTCTTCTGACAGTCCATGGTGCTTTTAATATTCTTCTCCAACACTGCAACTCAAATGTATGCATTTGTTTATGGTCTTCCTTATTCACTTCCTTATCCATCCAACTTGCACATACATATGAGGCAATTGAAATATCATGGCTTGAGTCAGGTGTACCTTACTCTTCAAACTGACATCTTGGCTCTTGAACACTAAAGAGGACTTGCGCAGATGTGTCCAGTGCAATACATCGTTTGATTTCTTCACTGCTACTTCCATGAGTGTGAATGGTGGTTCCAAACCAAATGAAGTCTTTGATAACTTCAATCTTTTCTTAATTTATCATGGTGTTATTGATTCCTCCAGTTGTGAGGATTTTTGTTTCCTTTATATGTTTGATCCATTTTAGACTGGAAGAAATTAGTAGAATTCTTCAATTTCATCCTCACTGACAAAGTTAGTGGTTGGTGTATGAATTTGAATAACAGGGGGATTAACTGGTCTTCCCTGTAGGCACATGGGTATTATCCTCTCACAGACATCATTGTTCTTTAAGATAGATCTTTTTGTGCCCATTCCAAAGAAAAGTGACACAAAGGAATGTGAAAACCATCAAACAATACCATTAATATTACATGCAAGTACATTTTTGCTGAAGATAAATTTAAGTTTTTATTTGCAGCAGTACATCGACAAGGAGATGCCAGAAATTCAAACCTGATACAGAAGGTGTGGAACAAGGAGTATCATTGAGGACATTAGATGTATCTTGGCTAAAAGCAGACAATACCAGAAAGAAGCTTGTTGTTGTTGTTAAGTGCTGTTGAGTTGGTTCTGACTCATAGTGATCCTGAATAAGGTTTCCGAGGACTGGCTGGTGAGTTTGAATTGCCAACTTTACAGTGCAGTACTTTTCCTACAGCACATCACCAGGGCCCTAGAAAGAAATTTTTTTGTGCTTTATTGACTATGCATAGACTTTTGACTATGTGGATCATAAGAAACTAAGGATAAATTTCGAAGAATGGGTATTCCAGAACACTTAATTATGCTCATG
>NW_006408752.1:2078200-2085662 GCF_000296735.1 Chrysochloris asiatica
CTATGAGTCAGAACTGACTCCATGGCACATAACAACAACAACATTAAGGCATTACCTGGTGGATTGGGAAGAAGTACAGGTGGAAGAGAAGCTTCCTGTTATGTATTAACAGTGATGACTGAACAATAATAATAAAGACAATAATAATAAAGAATGGGGAATTTAACAGTGATGACTGAACAATAATAATAAAGACAATAATAATAAAGAATGGGGAATTTATTGACTTTTGTGTTAACTTGTTGTTGTTAAGTGCCGTCAAGTCGGGTTCTGACCCATAGTTATCCTGTATAGAGTTTCCAAGGAGCAGCTGGTGAGCTTGAATTGCAGACCTCTGGGTTCAAAGTGGACTTTGCAGTCCAGCGCATTAACCAACAGCACCACACCAGGACTCCTGTGCTAACTTCGGAAGAAGAACGAAAGAAAGTGAAGGGGAAGGGGGAGGGGGAGGGGAGGGAAGGGAAGAAGGAAGGAAGGAAGAAAGAAAGAGTCAGACTCAAGTTAGTTAGCCAACTATCAACTCAAAGTACACTGTGAACTTTGGAAGGTCTCCACAGCAATGTTTAAAATAACTTTTATGTCTTGCAGGTGCAGGGAATAGTCTTGAAAATCAAGCTCACGGTTTAATCATAATGTGACCAAATGCACAGTCTCATCTGGTCTACTATTTCAAAGTCATGGCCTTGATAGGAAGAGTGTAAGATCTTGAGACACAAGTCTGAGAATGCTGAACCACTATATTTATTTTAAGGCTTGGTGCTGTGTTTCTAAAAAGCCACAACTTTTAAATCTGTAAGGAGCAGTTATACTCTGCACACATAAGGTTGCCAGGAGTTAGAATGGATTCAAAGGCATCCCAAAACCACATTAAGAGCCCTAAGATAGGAGCAGTGGTAGATAAATGGTAGAATCCTCACCTCTCATGCAGGAGACCTGGGTTTGATTCCAAGCCAATGCACTTCATGCTCAGCTGTGGAGACTTGCTTGTTGCTATCTCTGGTAGCATAGTGGTTACGAATCGGGCTTTAAATCTTAAGGTCAGCAGTTTGAAACTACCAGCGGTTCCACAGGAGAAAGATGAGGCTTTCTGCTCCCGTAAAGGTTTATAGCCTTGGAAACCCTGTACAGGGTCGCTATGAGTCAGAACCGATTCCATGGCACATAACCACCACCACCACCATGATGCTAAACAGTTTTTAGTGAAGCTTCTAGACATGAAAGCTTCTAGCTTTTAAATGAGGCCTGGTGAAAGACTTGTGAAAATCAGTCAATGAAAACCCTATGGATCACAAAGATCCTGTCTTCAACACATCATGAGGATGGCACAAGATCAGTATTTCTTTCTGGAGTCGGGCGCTGACTCAACAGCAGTTTACAATAAGCCCAGAAATACCTCACAGTTGTCTAACAGGTTCACAAAGCTACAGTATAGCTATTTGCTCAGGCACCAAGTATGTGTGTAATTGGGATTATTCTATCAATAGCTGACAGACCCCTACAATGGTTCCCAGGTTTATGGAATGAGAACCATTATAACAGGATGGGTTAAATGCAAGCTCCTGAAATGACCACTTCTGCCCAGACCAAGGAGCCCTGGTGTGGTGCTGTAGGTTAATGCGCTGGACTGCAAGGTCAGTCTGAACTGCAAGGTTGGTGGTTCAAGCTCATCAACTATTCCTTGGAAACCCTATACAGGGTCATTATGGGTCTGAGTTGATTCGATGGTACTTAACAACAACAACACCCAGACCAAAGAGTCTGTAGGACAAGCACTTGGGTTGCTAACTCAAGGTTGGTGGTTCAAACCCACAAGCTGCTCCTCAAAACACTATACAGGGTTGCTATGAGTCAGAACCAATTTGACAGCACTTAACACCAATAACAGCACTCAGTGCTAAAGGTTCCCTGGTAGCATAATGGGTTACATGTTGGATGGCTAACCAAAAGGTCAGAGGTTCAAACCCTGCAGCTGTTCCACAGGAGGAAGATGAGGCTTCTGCTCCCATAACGATTTACAATCTTAGGAAACCTAAGTAAGGAGTAGTTCTATCCTGTCTTGTAGGGTCACGATGAATTGGAATCAACTCAATGGCAGTGGATGCCCAGGCCAAGATTAATCAGAAGCAATGCCGCTTCTCCATAGGAATCACAAAAATTAACTCTGCCAAAGACTTAAAAGAGATGTGATTCCCAAGGATCTCTTGTTTACTTAATTGCATTGTCCCTTCAGAAGAAACCAGCTGGAGCATGGGAGTGAGTTAACACAAATTTAACTAAGTGGTTTTTGTTGTTGTTGATTAGTGCCATGTTGGTTCTGACTCATAGTGATCCTGTAGAGGGTTTCCAATGGGTGGTTGATGGATTTGAACCGCCATCCTTGTGGTCTAGTGCTTATCCTACAGTAGTACCATACCAGGACTCCTAACAAAGTGGTTGTTGTTGTTTAGTGCCGTAGTGTTGGTTCCAACTCATAGCAACCCTGTATAGTGTTTCCAAGGAGCAGCTAGTGGGCTTGAACTGCCACCCTTGTGGTTTGTAGTCCAATGCTGACCCTACAACACCATACCAGGAGTCTAAGTGGTAGCCCCAACTAAAGCTGCTATGGTATAATCATGTTATCTTTACTGAAAAAAATCAATAGAGACTCTTGGCGCTTGGTGTGTTTTTCTATAACAATAACAACTAAACCTTTAAAGCTTAATTGAGGTTTCTAGACTTAGACACTGAACTCCACCTAGAACAGTACCTTATACATATGCAACATATGCAGTTTAATAACTGTTTGTTGAAAAAATAATGAGTATTGGATATATATTTAAATAACAGTAAAAGATAGTATGTGGTTAAATAGAATAATACAAAGAACAAGTTTCATAGGAAAGTCCAAGAATGGAAGAGGAAAACTACCAATATGAGAGCCTAGACTGGGGTGGAGAGACCCCTCTTCCTCAAACCCGCAGCCTCCAGGAGACCTATGTCAGAATTCCAGAGACTCTGAGTGGGAGGCAACACAGGTGGCATGGTCATAGGTGGGGAAGCTTGGATACCACTGTCGCCCCAGCCTCCAGAGGAGAGGGGTACATCCTGGGACCCTGTAGACTGTGACCACGTTCCTCAGGGGCTTGTGATCACATTGCCAAGAGGGGAAGGAAGAAGCTTCCTACACCCTCTGCCTCTGTGGCAACTGATAGCAGCTAAATACGGTTTTCTGAGTGGAGACCTGTGCAGCCTGCTGGGAGAATTATCTATAAACCTGTGGCATACACAGTCAGAATTTCACAGGACAGCTGGAAAGTGACGACAGAAAAAGGTGTCATTTTCTCAGTTGGATAGGATGAGGAGAGGGCTGGGTTGTTGGAGAAGATGGAGGAAGAAGTAGTGGAGGGGGAGATGAGAGTGGAGGAGAAGCCAGTTGCTGAGCGATGGAAGTAGTAGAAGACTGAGACCTTCATGGCCATGCTACTCCACTTCTACATGATTTTTATGTTGGTTTGTGTTCATATCACAGGGTGCATGGTCATGGCTCGTCACACCACTTCTAAGCTAGGAAAACGATGCTATAGACTATCCACTGGGTGGCTTTGCCTACACTGAATTGCTCTGTGTTCCCAGAGCCTCTGATCTGACTACCATCACTTGAACTTGTAGCTTTGTATAGGAGTGCATTTTACCTACCTTGTTCTGCATCCTGCTGCAGTACAGGCACACGGCCTGTGGACAATTATTGAATGATCTTTCCTGGTGTGATGCTGCAGGATAAGCACTGGACTGCTAACCGAAAGGTGGGAGGTTTAAACCCACCAGCCACACCTTGGAAACCCTATATGGGGCCCGCTATGAGTCGACGGCAGCACTGACATCAATGGACAGCAGCAGTGAGCCACTTGCTCTGTGTGATAATGTGACTCCATTGCTCTCTCCTGCTTTCTCGTCCCTTCTACTTCCCATGACCACCTCTTTTACTTGCTGTCTTCTGGGTGAACATATCCCAGATCATTGTTAGCCTTTTTGTTTTCTGGTAAACAGGGATGTCCAGAATGGTTTGGCCAGCACACAAAACAACCTGTCTACTCCTTCCCCCAAACATCCCTGATTCCTCATCTCTCGCCATCTATCACCCAAGACTCCTATCAGGTAAACAGTTGAGGTAACATGTAAGAGACCCTGTTTCATGGCAAGGATAAGGATACAGGTTTTTTACAGCCTTAACCAGTGAATTTACATGAAACCTAGCTACCTTTGTTTGCCTTCATTCTTCATCCTGGACCTGATTTAGTATCAAGATTATGCTTTCTCATTCTTCTCTCCTTTTCTTCCCTGAAAAACAGTGATAGCTCAGAAACATCTGAAAAGCAGGCCTTTAATTTTGTTCTCTGTCATATCCAGAGATGGAGAAGTTGTCCTGGAAAATGACACGACAGAGCTCATATTGCCTTGACGGCTCTCATCCTACAGTTAAGTTGGTTCCCACTCATTGTTGTTGTTGTTGTTAAGTACCATCGAGTCGGATCCGACCCATAGCGACCCTGTACAGGGTTTCCGAGGCTGTAAATCTTTACGGGAGCAGAACGCCTTATCTTTCTCCCGCGGAGCGGCTAGTAGTTTCGAACTGCTGGCCTTAAGGTTCGCAGTCCAATTCGTAACCAAGCGACTCTATATACAACAGAATGGAACACAGCCCAGTCCTGTGCCATCCTCACAATTGTTGTCTTTGAGTCCATTGTGGGAGCCACTGTGTCAATCCATCTCCTTTGGGATTTTTACTGACCCTTCACTTTACCAAACATGATGTCCTTCTCCAGGGACGGATCCTTCCTGACAACATATCCCAAGAAAAAGAAATGAATTCTGACCATCCTCACTTCTAAGGAGCATCCTGGCTCTGACCTTGTTTATATGGAAGATTAATACTGTGTCCTTTATTTCATTAGCATTTAGTAAAATCCAATTACTTTCTGATGACTAGGGAAAAAAAAAAAAAAAAAAAAAGGAGCTGTGTAGACTTGCTTTTGCTTTAGTTGCAAACATTTGGAAAATTTTCAACCTCACTTTCCTGTACAACATAGAGACTTATGTGAATATTCCAAAAAGTTTTCAACTTGTTCTTGGGTCTATTAAACTGTATCCATGGACATCCAATTTGAATCCTTTGTTCCTGTTGAAACCTTATTGTCTTCTTGGAATAATTATCTACAAAATCGCTTGACTGTCTTATTTCCTAATTTGCCTGGTGACATCTTAGTAACGGATGCCTTTTTCCCTACACAGCACTTAACAACTTAACAACAAGATAAAAGCATGTCACTGCTGTGTTTCTTACTTTTCACCCTACTCATAAACACGTTTGAACAAAATTATTCAAGTTAATGAGAGACTATGGGATCAGAAAAGTTCTCAAAGGGACACATGGGCAGTATGTCAGCAGTTAATGAAAAAAAAAAAAAAAAATAGAGCACCTTCCAATGTAGGGAGGTTGTTGTTTTGCTTCAAAATGCTTACTTATAAATATCACTTTTTTTCCCATACAACACATATAACTCCATCAGCCCATTACTTCCTCAAATCTTCCATTTCTGTCTTCACAAACTATCGCCTTCTCAGGTCATTCTGGCCCTTCCTTTTATTTGTTTGTTCATTTAAGAAGTAAACATCCAGAGGGGACAACTACCACCAATAAAGAGGAACCAGGAGTGGAATGCATCCTTTGGACCTGGGGTCCCCGCACTGTGACGCTCCCCAATCCAGGGGAAGACTAATGCTAAGACATATAGAGCTCTCCAAGAAATACTGGATTGACAGAAGCTGTCTTAAGACAAGGACATTTCTCCAGGGCTGGCACTATGAATTCAGTCTTCTAACCTCCCAATATGTGAGGGGATACATTTCTGTTTGTTTAAGCAAAAACAAAAACAAAAACTAAGACATTC
This sequence comes from Chrysochloris asiatica, assembly GCF_000296735.1. NCBI lineage: Eukaryota > Metazoa > Chordata > Mammalia > Afrosoricida > Chrysochloridae > Chrysochloris > Chrysochloris asiatica. Next base: position 2,084,128 of record NW_006408752.1, read on the forward strand.
TGAGAGTACTTATCATAAATGATAGTATGACATCTAGCCATGTATAAAAGTTATTCATTCTTTCCCTCAAATCTCACCACCACCCTCTACTGTCTATGTCAAGGCCTTCAAGGCCTAACCCAGATAACTCCTCGGCCTTGTAGCCTATTCTGTTCCCCATAGCCAAGAGGAAATGTTTCTTTATGTTCCTAGTGTACTTTGTAGGGATTTCTGTTCTAGAAAATAACCCATACTTATTCATTACAGTGAATTCCACAAATATTTGTTAAGACATGCTGTTAGACTCTGGAAAGATTAAAAGAAGAAGAAGCCAAGTCTGTTCTTTTCACTGTCATCTGGGGGAAAATGGATACATAAACAAATAATTGACGCAGCCTAATATGTGTAAAATCAAATACAAAGATACATTTCCACAGGAAGCTGTGTGAAAGCACAGATGGGGTGTTCTTTAAATCCCTCACCATAGTTAGCATGTTTTACACATATTTGTCAGCAGATAAATATTTATTGAATGACAGAATGAACAACTGGTGAATGGGGAAAAGAGCAAAATAGGTGCTTAGAAACATTTTTGATGAGGTAATGAAAAGAAGAAACCAGTCCTCAAGATGTTTATAAAGCAAGGTCAGGAAGTTTTGCAAAACCATTCCCAAACAACAGCAAAATGTCTTATTTAAAGAACTAGAAAAGATCCAAATACTGTAACATTTAACCTTGTACTTGCCATTTTAAATGAATTATCTAATTTTGGATTTCTTTATAAACTTTGTACATTTTAAGGTGAAAATAGTATTGGTGTGGCACTATGGGTTTAATGCGCTGAACTGCAAAGTTGGTTTGAACCGCAACGTCGGCAGGTCAAGTTTACCAGCTGCTTCTCAGAAACCCTTCTACAGGGTCTCTATGAATTGGAACTGGCTCAACTGCACTTAACAACATCAACAACAAGTACCCTGAAGATAGAAGGGGGTTAAATGCTAGACCTGGGCTGTCCACAGTCCCCAATGGCTGTGGAGCACTTGGAATGCAGCTAGTCCAAATTGAGATGGACTGCAAATCACAAGGTCAGCAGTTCAAACTCACCAGATGTTCCTCGGAAACCCTATACAGGGTTGTTATGAGTCAGAAACCACATGACAACAACATAAGTGCAAAACACTGCCTGAATTCCAAAGACTAAACCAAAACAAAAGCCACAAAAATTCTGACTCATAACAACCCTATTAGGACAAAGTAGAACTGCTCCAAGGCTGTAAATCTTTACAGAAGCAGACTGCTACGGTTTTCTCCTATGGAGTGACTGGTAGGTTTGAACCACTGACCTTTCAGTTAGAAGACAACTGTTTAACCACTGGGCCACCAGGGCTCCCTTATTGCAAACATTTAGCACAGGAAAAAAAAGCAAAATATCCTAATTTTACAATACTAATTATATATTAAAATGATAATTATTGTTGTGTCGGGGTTTTCCCTTGACATAGTTGTCATGAGTTTTTGGTTCACGAGGAGGGGAGATCCAGCGGCGATAGGGATAG
>NW_006408752.1:2087172-2089925 GCF_000296735.1 Chrysochloris asiatica
GCTACCAGAACATCTAACAGTAGTTCTCAATAAATGATGAAACCCCAGCCATTACTAAACATTTGGCCAAGAATCATATGTTTGGTAAGGTGGAGGGTCAAGGAAGAAGAGGAAGACCCCCAACGAGATGGATTGGCCAAGTGGCAGCATCAATGGACTCAAGTGTGGCAACAATAGGGAGGTTGACCCAGGATCAGGCGGTGTTTCATTCTGCTGTGCATAAGGTCGCTATGAGTTGGCACCGCCTCAATGGCACCTAACAACAACAAAATAGAGACATATATTAAAGAAAAATGGAAATAATCAGAAGGCAGGAATTGAAATGAGAACTTTATGTAAGATGAATAGTTTGACCAGAGCCTAGAAGGCTGAGTAGGATTTGAATGGGAGGAGAACGGGAACTAGCTTACAAGTGAAGATTAGCCTGTACAGACCTGAATTCTTTCTGATGTCTTTCTTCTTAGCTGAATTTAACTTTCATTATAGCACTGAAAAGATCTCAAGAACACTGGATTCAGGAGAGTTAATTCAAAAACCCTTTTCCCCATTGAACGATCTTGGACAAATCGTTTAATAAATCTGGAACTCCAATTTCTCATCTGAAGACAGATATCAGAAAAAATTGACCTTATTTAGCAATCAATGGTGGCACCCAAATTAGATAGTATGCTAAAAAGTTTTCTTGCAAAGCACCTTGAAATATTTTCTCCTTACCTCTGTAGCATTTCAGTAGTGGTATAACTTTCCGACTATTTATTTCAACATGCTAGATTCAACTGAAGGGAATTGGCTAAATAGGAAATAGAGTTAGAAGAACAGCAAGGAAGACAGTATTTATGGACTAAGTGGATGCATTATAGCCTGGTGGCAGGGGATCAGCTAAAAGCCTACTGGAAATCCCTACTGGCTCCATGATTCAAAGGTAACCAGGTACATAGCACATCCCCTGAAACTACTAATCCTGTGAAAGTTTGTGATTAAAAACTGGGGCCCATTCTGCAACCAAAGAGCAGCATCTTGGGATGCCTCCAGAAAGTTGCATGGTGTATCTGTTCCCTGTGCCTTGAAGTCCTATGTCAAACAGCATTTATGACATTCCCAACATGAACTGAGCATGTGAATTAGCTGCATTCACTTAATAACTGTAATGGGCTATTAAGCTTTAGGCACCAAACCCCACCCCAGTGTAGATCTGTTCATCAGAGGACAATTAATTAAACTTGACTTTCTCATTGGACATTCAGTTTCCCTAGCCTTTCAGGTCATGGGTTCCATGTCAAGAGTGTCACATTATGTTTTGTCCTATCAGTCACATCCCTTTGTTTTTATTATATAGCACTTAATACTACTTAGAAGGACATTGTCTGATTTTTGCAGAATGACGAGTTTGGAAGAGAAAACACTAGTCATGTAGTAGGAGATACTTGGATAGAGCCTGGTAGAACTCCCTATACTATGGGCCTTAGTCATTCCTCAGGTCTAGAAATGTACATGCTCCCATTGCTCAATGTTTAGTCAAACTTTAGACCATCCTAAAAAGGGGGGAAATAACACTAGTGGGGTAGGCACACGTAAGAATAATCAGCCATTTGAGATCAAAAGGGCAGCATTTCCCCAAGGACAAAGTTCAGTAGGGTTAGGAAAGAAGGAAGAAGGAAGAAAGGAAACAGGAAACAGGCATGGAAGTGGGATAAGTGACGTTACATGAAGGGAATTGAAAGCTGTGAGATGAAACAAAATGTGTATGAATTATTTAATAAAAAACTGATGATCTGCTTCGTAAACGTTCACCCAGTTCTCAATAAAACATTAAAAAATGTAATTGAAAGATACTATGAAATCACAATAGTTTTAATAATAATGCTTTTGTTTGTTAAGTGCCAGTGAATCGGTTCTGACTCACAGCGATCCTATATAGGGTTTCCAAGGGTTTAAATCTTCATGGGAGCAGAAAGTCTCAGCTTTCTCCCACATAGCGGTCGGTGGGTTCAAACTGAAGAACTTATCTTTCACAATCTATTGCTTACATCTATTGTATCAACTTTGAACTGCTTTCAAATCCTTATTCTATTAGCTGTCTACTGTTGTTGTTAAACATCGTTGAGTTGGTTCAAACTGATAGCAATCCTGTATAAGGTTTCCAAGGAGTAGCTGGTTCAAACCAACCTTCCAGTCCAGGGCTTTTCCTGCAGTGTCTATATAAACAGTGTTCAAACTTCAGAAAGCATTAGGATAATTGGCAAACATATTTATGTGCAAATTTCTGGGTCCCACCATTAGACTGTGATTCAATATGTTTGGAAGCACTTCAGGTGATTCTGATGTAGGTAAGCTGTGAACACCTGTGGAGAGGCCCTGACCTCTGCTATTGGGCCTGCTCTGCCAATAATGAATGTCTGTCTCCACTGTCTAAGTCAGTGCAACATGGTGAATGCACCAAAAGCCGCTAATGGTACACTTTAAAAATGGTAGATTTTCTGTCTAGGCAGGGCTGATGAAAGGAGCTACGGATAGGTCTCTTGCGATACAATAGTAAATAATTGGTATCAGGACTGATTGTAAGGGCTGGAAATGTAAAGGTAGATATTTTGTGGCAAAAGAAGGGGAGTGATTAACTTTGCAGTCTAGGAGCGGAGGTCCCTGGGACCATCAAGGTAGAAAAGCGGAGAATGGAACCCTACCCAGAGAAGCAGTGATGTCAAAGATGGAGGCAGAGACAATGATGTGGAGCGATGGAGCGGCTGGGGACTTTG
>NW_006408752.1:2092296-2097343 GCF_000296735.1 Chrysochloris asiatica
ATCTCAACAATATTGAAATTCCAGAAACATGAACATGGTACATATGCTGCTAATTATTTACACCTTATTTTAACTTCTAAGCAATGTCTTGTAGTTTGCAGTTATATAGTAACAGGTCTTGCACATACTTTGATAAATGTGCCCCTAAATGAAGTTGTATTTTTAATTTCAAATTCAAAAGTTCATTGTTTATAGCAGGAATAGAATTAAATGTATATATTTACCTTCCTTCCTATGACCTTCCTTCTGTCAGATTTGGGTTTTCTTGTTGGAGGAGGGGAGCCTGAGGGGAGAGGGGTTCCTATTTTAGGATTTCCTACTGGTAGTGTGATGTTGTTGTTGTTGATATGTGCTGTGGAGTTGGTTATAGAGACCCTGTACATGGTTTCTGAGGCTGTAAATCTTTACTGGAGCAGAAAGCTTCATTTTTCTCCTGCAGAACTGCTGACCTTGCAGTTCACAGACCAATTTGTAATCACTATGATACTAGAGCTCCTTGGTAGCATGATAGAGATCACATAATAGAGATCGCATAATAGAATTCTGCAAAATTAATGATTTGTTTGTTTCAAATACCTTCTTTAGACAGCATAAGAGACGAGTATGCACATGCACCCCACCAGATGGAATACACAGAAATCAAATTGACTACATCTGTAGAGAGAGGCAATGGAAAAGCTCCATATCATCAGTCAAAACAAGGCCAGGGGCAGATCGTGGAACAGACCATCAATTGTTCATAATGCAAATTCAAACTTCGTGTCTCATACTTCTGACATATTATCAGGAGGGACCAGTTGCTGGAGAAGGATATCATGTTTGGTAAGGTGGTGGGTCAGATAAAAAAAGGAAGACCCCCAGCAAGATGAATTGGCAAAGTGGCAGCATCAGCAGGCTCAAGCGTGGCAACAATTATGAGGTTGGCCCAGGATCAGGCAGTGTTTCATTCTGCTGTGCATAAGGTCGCTATGAGTTGGTACCAACTCAATGGCACCTAACAACAACAACAACAACAACTGGTAGCGTAGTAGTTACAAGTATGTCTGCTAGTCTCAAGGTCAGTAGTTAGAAAATACCAATGGTTCTGTGGGAGAAAGATGAGGCTTTCTGCTCCCATAAAGATTTACAGCCTTGGAAACCCTGTAGAGGGTTGCTATGAGTCAGAATTGACTCCATGGCATACTACCACCACCACTAACCCACTTTGTAAGCCCTACACAGGGTTACTATGAGTCAGAGCCAACTCAAAAGCCCGTAACAACAACAACAGAATGGATTCCTGGTGTGGTGTTGTAGGATCAACACTGGACTGCAAACAACAAGGTCAGCAGTTGGACCCACCAGCTGTTCCCTGGAAACCCTATACAGGGTTGCTCTGAGTCAGAACTGACTCGATGACACTTAACAACATCAACAACAGAATAATGTTATCTGGGTGTTGTTGTTGTTAAGTGCCGTGGAGTTGGTTCCAACTCATAGTGACCCTGCACAGGGTTTACAAGGCTATAAATCTTTACAGGAGCAGACCGTCTCATCTTTCTCCCGCGGAATCGTTGGTAGTTTCCAACTGTTGACCTTGAGGTTGTCAGCCCGACTCGTAACTACTACACTAGGTGGGTATTATTTCTCCCCTGTCCAGCAATTATGCCTTTTTTGTCTTTTTCGTGATTTTTGCAGTGGTTAGAACTTCCAGTTTACTATTAACTAGAAGTAATGAGGTGGACGTCCTTGCCGAATTCACCCTCACTCTTCAAGTTCAGAGGATGGTGTGTAGAACACACAAGACCTCAGCTCCTGGAACACAGAGTTCTATTCTCCTCTCCACTCTGCTATATCAATAGTACCCAAAGGTCAGAATCCTATTAAGTCATTTTCTCTATAATTCAAATACAGAAGTGCTTTTAAGAGATACACAGCATTCCAGCTACTCCCATGTGCTATAAATATGCAATTTATCAGGAAAATGGGGACTCTGTGTGACATTTAAATTGAGAACTGTTTGAAGAAAAAGGAAAAATATCCCATCATATTGAGTCATGGGGGAAAATAACTACAGTATATCATTCTAGAAAATAGGCATGTAAAAATAACTCCTGTTTACAAGTGCAAATTAAATGTTAACGCGGCCTTGAGTTTATTTTAGGTATTTTTCATTAAACAGTTTTAGTTTCCATTTCATTTTCACAACCTGATCATTCAAGATCAAATTATTTTAGATGCCAACTTGAAAAACGTAGATCGTTGTGTCCAGCTTCCTCTGAAAAGAAGTAACACTTTGAAAACAACTTCATGGTGCATGGGTCCTTAGCCACTTGATCCTTGAGGGTGAGGTCTAGCACATGCAGCTCAGGGCGGACAGTGTCTGTAGTGAACAATTTCACATTTTCTGTCGCATTATAGATTCTGCTTCTCTGTATGACTGGCGTCTGTTTCTCTGTGGCACCTTCCTCTAGAATCAAAGCCTCTTTTCATATATATAACCTCTGACAAGGATTGTTGTGGTTGTTAAGTGCCATGCAGTTGCTTCCAACTCCAGGATCCTGTATAGGGTTTCCAAGGAGCAGCTGGTAGGTTTGAACCACCAACTTGTGATTAGCAGTCTAGTGCTTATTCTACAGTACCACACCAGGACTCCACCTGACAAGGATGGAGTACCTAGTAAGTAAGATAAGCATGAGTCTTGAGTGAACAATTTTTCATCCGGTTTTCATCATGTGATGCCTACACAAAACTGTTCACTACAGACTAGTTGTTTTTGTTGTTGTTGTGAAGTGCTGTCAAGTCAGTTCCGACCCATAGCGACCCTGTATAGTAGGGTTTCCGAGGAGCAGCTGATGAACTTGAACTGCCAACCTTGCAGTTCAAATGGCTTTGCAATCTGGCACATTAACCCACAGTGCCACACCAGGACTAGTAAATAAGCTCAACTAGGTCCATGCTTACCTTGCTTACAATTGTTGTTAAGTGCCTTCAAGTTGATTCCGACCCATAATGACCCTGTATAGTGTTTCCAAGGAGCAGCTGGTGAGCTTGAATGGCCAACTTTGCGATTCAAATGAGACTTTGCAGTCTGGCACATTAACCATTGGGACTCCTTGCTTACTAAATCCTGTCCATGACAGGAGGGCTGGGATGGACACCTCTTTTTTCCCAACACTCCTTCCTTTTTCAGAAGGTTGCTGTCTTCTTTTCTTGGAAAACTACTTTACTCATTCCAGGCACACAGTTCAAGCCTGATCATGTAGGTGACACAGAGACCCAAGCTGTGTCTCTGTGAGTCATTTCCCAAGATTTGTTTCATGTGAACTAAAGGAAGATGGCATGACTGGGGACATGCAGGCCAGGAGCTTCTGGTAGCTATATGTTTCTAAATGGTCAGAGAGAAAGTTGGTCTGGCTCGTTCCTCTGGCCACCAGCCTGCACCACATCCTGGTGCTTTCCAGAGGCTGATGCCGTGTGAGATCACATGTTTGTCACCTGTAATCTACTTTGATTCTTCTCAAACTCAAAGTCACGAGATCAAAGAATTTACAACTGTTATTGTGAAATGGTTACATTTAAGCAGTTTACCATGCTTTCCAGCATCGGCTCTGTCTCAGATAACCTGCTAGGTATTCTATGTAATTCCTATCATTTAGTCTTCAGAACAGCTCAATGGTGGTGTTGTTAGGTGTCATCGAGTCATTACCGACCCATAGCGACCTTATGCACAGCAGAACGAAACACTGTCCGATCCTGGGCCAACCTCACTACTGTTACCACGCTTGAGTCCATTGATGCTGCCACTTGGCTAATCCATCTCCTTGGGTGTCTTCCTCTTTTTCTCTAACCCTCCACCTTACCAAACATGATATCCTTCTCCAGCGACTGGTCCCTCCTGACAATATGTCCGAAGTACAAGAGACAAAGTTTGGCCATCCTGACCTCCAAGGAGCACTCTGGCTGTACTTCTTCCAACAAGGATCTGTTGGTTCTTTTGTCAGCCCATGACACTTTCAATATTCTCCTCCAACACCATAACTCGAATTCATCAAGTCTTCTATGGTCTTCCTTATTTACTGGTGGTAGGTGTCACCACCAGTGGTAGGTACTATTATTATCCCATTTCACAGATGAAACCAAAACTAACAAAATGTGAGGCTTCTCTGAGATGTTAAATAACTCATCCATAGTCACCCAGGAGTCCTGGTGTGGCGCTGTGGGTTAATGTGGCACTGTGCACTGTGCACTGAAAGGTTGGTTTGAACTCCAAGGTCAGCAGTGAAAACTCACCAGCCATTCCTGGGAAACCCTATACAGGGTCGCTATTAGAATCGACCCGACGGCACTTAACAACAACAACAACAGTCACATAGTCACAAAATCAAAGGGTTTTTGTTGTTCTTTAGAATTATCTCACAAAGTAGGTAAGCCAGCTCTCTTGTGCAAGTTTATCTTTCTCATTTTGCAATAGGAGCATGTAGGGTGTGGAATATCTGACCACCAGGGCCAGGTCATATCAACCCTGACCACAGCTTGGGAGATGACCTCCCTGGGATGAGGTGAGATGAGGCTCTAGATGCCATTCTACCCTGTCACACTAGCCCTTTAAACACACAGGAAGGAAACCGCACCAGTATTTCAGGCACCCTGAATCTGTGCTATGCTGCCTTCCACAGTCACCCACTACCATTGAGGCAGTTCTGACTCACTGTGACCCAATAGGACAGAGTAGATCTGCCCCTAGGGGTCTCCAAGACTGTCAATCTTTCTCCCACAAAGTAACTAGATGCTTTGAACCACCAGTCTTGCAGTTAGCAGCCCAAAGCTAAATGCACTGTGCCACCATGGTCCCCATGGCTAGTCCCTAATTTTAGATGCAAACATTTCTCAGTGTGTCCAACAACGGATTGCTTTGATTCTGATTTTTCATTCAACAGGACTAGGGGGCTTCAAAAAGTTAGTGGGAAAGTGGAATTAATACATAGTGTAATCTTTCCACAAACTTTTTGAGGCCCCCTCATATGTGTATAAAGGAGCTCTGGTAGCGTAGTGGTTATGAATCGGG
>NW_006408752.1:2097443-2100303 GCF_000296735.1 Chrysochloris asiatica
CACTATGCGTTGGAACCGACTCCACGGCACATAATAACAACATATATGTATAAAGAAATTGCAAATGTGGAGCTAAGTGTGTCAGCCAGAAAGTATACCCACCGGCCTTTCTTTATGAAGCATTTTACCAAATCCGTTCCTATTGAGTTGATTCCATCTCACAGTAATCCTATGTTGTTGTTATTAAGCACCGTGGAGTGGGTTCCGACTCATAGGGACCCTGCACAGGGTTTCCTAGGCTGTAAATCTTTACAGCAGCAGAACACCTCATCTTTTCCCCATGGAACCGCTGGTAGTTTCAAACTGCCCACCTTGAAGTTAACAGCCCAACTCATAACCACTATGCTACCAGAGCTCCTTTACAGTGAGCATGTTGTTGTTGTTAAGTACCCTGGAGTCAGTTCCGACTCATAGTGACCCTGCACAGGGTTTCCAAGGCTTTAAATCTTTACCCGAGCAGAACACCTCATCTTTCTCCCATGGAACAGCTGGTAGTTTCAAACTGCTGACCTTAAGGCTGGCAGCCCAACTCATAACCACTATGCTACCAGAGCTCCTTACAGTGATCCTATAGGACAAAGTAAACACTCAGATTTCCAAGACAGTAATCTTTATGAGTGCAGACGGCCACATTTTTCTCCTGTGGAATGATTGGTGGATTGAATCTGCTAACCTTTCAGTTAGCATCTAAATGCTTAACCATTGCACCTCCAATGCTCCTCTTAGAATGCCTGTTGTTGTTAAGTGCCGTCGAGTCCATTCTAACTCATGGCGACCCTGTCTAGGGTTTCCAAGGAGTGACTGGTGAGTTAGAACCCTAGGAGAGGAAAATGTGAAATGGCAGCAAGTGGATCCTACCAGGATCCCCTATAAGCCTTCCAAAGTCTTAACATGTAGTAGTTTATGGTGAGATGTTGTTGTCAAGTGCTGTCAAGTTGGTTCCGACTCATAGCAACCCTCTATAGATTTTCCAAGGAGTAGCCGGTGAGTTTGAACCACTGACCTTGTGGCTCAAACTGACCTTGTAGTCCAGTGCTTATCCTACAGTGCCACACATAAACCACAGAAAAAATATACTATGTTGGACTAATGGATTCAGGAAAGAGGCTAAAATTCTGGTATAAACTCCTATACTACTTTGTTGTTGTTAAGTGCCATCAAGTCGGTTCTGACCCATAGCGACCCTGTCTAGGGTTTCCCAGGAGCAGCTGGTGAGCTTGAACCACCATCCTTGCAGTTCAAATGGCTTTGCAATCTGGCCCATTAACCCATAGTACCTAATAATTCTAAAGCATGTAAATTGACTTCTAATGCCTCTCTTGAGGATTCCATAGAAAGAAAGTCATTTATTTCTGCTACCAGTGTTTCTTTCTTATTCTTGGGACGAGGAAAGTCACCCAAAGGGACACTACTTTCTAGAGTAGAGTACCATCAGTCCTGGTCTGCAATATTGCAACGGTCCAACTGGTCTACCCACCACTAGTCTCTTTACTTCAAACTCATGCCTAATTCACTAAAATGGTATGTTTAAAATAGAAATCTCACCATATAACTTGCTTAAAACTACCTCCACAATAAATTTTAAGCTTAGCTCAGAATTTGAAGTCAAAAGATGTATCATGAGAGTGAAGTTTCCAAGCTTCAAAGTTCATGAACTCCCGGAAGTCTCCAAAGCAAAAGGCAATCAATCAACCAAAGTCTGAATCAACGTTTCTTCAATGTTAAATGACAGAAGATAAAGATATTAAAAAATGAACATATTGGGCTGGAAAAGCCTGGAGGTGAGACACTGGAAAGAGTTCACCATGTCAGTTTGAGTACTGCAGATATAATTACAAATGTAAATTGAAGAGAGTCTTTGAAAGACACAGGGCAAATGATAAATACATTTGCTAAATTTTGATATGTTTTTCTTTCAATACATTCCCTGCTCTCTCACTCTTGTTTTCTGGGATTACCTCTCAAACTACCTTTCAACTCATTGCCATCAGTTGATTCTGTCTCTGTCCTGCTTTTGTTAGCACCTGAGCACTTCACCACTGCATCACTAGGGCTTCTCCTCTCTACCTGCATCTAACTCTTCATCTTGGTCTTTGCTTTTAGTAGAACCCAGTCCTGGTGTGGTGCCATAGGATAAGCATCAACCTCAAGGTCGGCGGTTCAAACTCAGAAACCCTACATAGGGTTACTATGAGTCGAAACGGACTTGACAGCACTTAACAACAACAAGGTAAGAAAGTAAATGGCCCTAGAAAGTAGAACCTCCAAACCTCTCAGTGGGATTCTGAGTGGCTCTTTTCATCTGTCAAGCAGTGACAAAATCTCATTTCTACTGGTAAGTGGAGGGATGAGAGCCCTTGGCATACTACGATATCAGGATTAAGACTCTCACCTGTGAAGGATTAAAAGGCGAACCAGATAAAAGGGGAAAATGTTATCTTATGCTGTAGCCGGTTCTATAAAATATGCATTTATGTTCAGAAGCAGGGAGTCTGATAGATCCATGGCACAGCCTACTCAAGGTTCAGCTATGGTGCCATTTTGGGAATGGTACCCTGCAGGGCATCATCTGCCTTAAATCTGTGATTTAGGGATCCTCAAAACCGTAGAAGTGTTCAAATGTTGCATCCACACTTTATTAATGTTTTATTTACTAAAAAGGAGCTCTGGTAGCGTAGTGGTTACGAATGGGGCTGCGAACCTTAAGGTCAGCAATTCAAAGTGACCAGCTGTTCTGCGGGAGAAAGATGAGGCTTTCTGCTCGCATAAAGATTTAGAATCAAGATGGTGGATCGGGTAGACGTGCAGTGAGGAGTTCCATCAGCAATAACACAGACTACTGGGCCAAGCAGGCTCAGGG
>NW_006408752.1:2100943-2102043 GCF_000296735.1 Chrysochloris asiatica
AGCAGAAAAACACAAGATGGATTGGCCAAGTGGCAGCATCAATGCACTCAAGCGTGGCAACAATAGTGAGGTTGGCCCAGGATCAGGCAGTGTTTCATCCTGCTGTGCTTAACATTGCTATGGGTCAGTACCGACTCAATGGCACCTAACAACAAAGATTTACAGCCTCAGAAACCCTGTACAGGATCATTATGAGTTGGAACGGACTTTACAGCACATAATCACCACCACCACCACCACCAATGTTGGTATAGCTGGCCTATACATCTCCTCTTCTAATTCCCAGACTCTCTGACCACCTTCCAATGTTTCTTTAGGTCACGTGAGCTATGGGGCTGCTGCTAACCATTGTTCCTCTTCCCTAACAAAAAAAGTAATTTTAAAGCTGTGATGAAGCACATACAAGCAAAACTAGTTTTCTAGTCAGTCTTTCCCACCTCACTCCCTATTCCTGCCACTCTGTGCCCCAAGTTCCATGTCTTAGCAACTAATGTCTCCTTTCTTTGCACAGCAGTTTTCCCCTCTCTTCCTCCTCTCCTTCCCTACTTCCTCCCCTTCCTTTCTGCTTTCTCTCCTTCAGATCCTGCCAAAAATGTATAGCATCCAGAAGAAAAACTAAGTAATCTAATAGAATCACAATAAAAGGAACATCTTTATGGGAACAGAAAGCCTCATCTTTCTCCCGCGGAACCGCTAGTAGTTTTGAACTGCTGACCGTGAGGTTGGCAGCCTTACTCGTAACCACTCCACTACCAGTACTTTTGGTAAAGTGGAGGGTCGGAAAAAAAGAGGATGGATTGGCACAGTGGCGGCAGCAATGGGCTCAGGTGTAGCAATAATTGGGAGGTCGGCCCAGGACCGGGCAGTGTTTCACTCTGCTGTGCATAGGGTCACTATGAGTTGGTACCGACTCGATGCCACCTAACCACAACACCATGGGTCGACAAATGTGGGTGAAAGAAAAAGGGTTATTAAATATTTGAAACACATTTTATGATGAGGCTTAAATTTTAATTTAAAACTACAAGAAAGTTTTCTGATTGTAAGAAAGCTTCTGCACATCCAGATCTCCAGAGATGGGAAATTCCCACTTGAAAGGA
>NW_006408752.1:2103233-2114281 GCF_000296735.1 Chrysochloris asiatica
AAAAAAAAAAAAAAGCTTCTGCACTGAAACAAAGAGAAAAAACAGACTCCTCTTCTCTGTACTTTAAAAATAAATTCAACATATCTTGGTATGACAACAATGTTGAGGAGCTCAAAGCCTATGTTTCAGGTTTCAGTTAAATACTTCCACTTTCAAGAAGATATTTTCAATTTAGTATAGCACTTGAATGTTTCTTCTTTTGTCCTGGAGTTACGTTTGTCTCACTATCTTTTTGTTGTGTGCCATTGATCAATTCCAACTAGTAGTGACCCTATATGTTGTTGTTAAGTTCTGTCAAGTCAGTTCCGACCCATAATGACACTGTATAGGGTTTCTGAGGAGTGACTGGTGAGCTTGAACTGCCAACCATGCTGTTCAAACTGATATTGCAGTCCAGCATATTAAACCCACGACGTCACACCAGGACTCCTATATGGCATGGTAGAAACTGCTCTATAGAGTCTCTTAGTCTGTAATCTCCTGAGACAGATGGCCAGAATTTTCTCCTGTGGAACAGCTGATGGGTTAGAACCAACACCCTTTCATTTAGTGGTTAAGTGCTTAACCACTGCACCACTCCTTTCATTGCTTTAATGGAACATAGAGTATAATCTCTTGAGGGCAGAAATGTTCTCGTGAATCTAGTCTAGCCTCTGTGGTGGTGATGGTCGTGGTGGTGGTGGTGTGCCGTGGAGTCGATTCCGACTCATAGACTCATCTTTGATTGTTGTTATGAGGTGTAGTGGAGTCAATTCCAACTCATATCAACTCGGGATAGGAGAGAAGAAATGTCATAACCTAAAGGACTCCCAAGGAGCGCTGGTAGCATAGTGGTTACGAATCAGGCTGCGAAGCTCAATGTCAGCAGTTCGAAACTACCAGCTGTTCTGCGCGAAAAAGATGAGGCTTTCTGCTCCTGTAAAGATTTACACCCTCGGAAACCCTGTACAGGGTCGCTATGGGTCGGAATCGACTCCACGGCACCTGGTGTGGCGTTGATGGATCAGCACTGGACTGTAAACTACTCACCAGGTCCTCCTCGGAAACCCTATGTTGTTGTTAAGTGCTGTGGAGTCGGTTCCGACCCATAGCGACCCTGTACAGAGTTCCTGAGGCTATAAATCTTTGTTGTTGTTGTTGTTATGTGCCTTGGAGTCGGTTCCGACTCGTAGTGACCCTGTACAGGATATCTGAGGCTGTAAATCTTTACAGGAGCAGAAAGCCTCATCTTTCTCCCGCGGAACAGCTGGTAGTTTCGAACTGCTGACCTTGAGGTTCGCAGCCCGAATCGTAACCACTACACTACCAGAGCTCCTTCAGAAACCCTATAGAGGGTCACTATAAATCAGGACCTACTCCACGACATTTAATAACAACAACAAAGGTTAACCTTCACATTGCAAAATCATCCCTTTGGGGACACCCACCTTTTTCCTTCTTAAACCACTCTTGGAGTGGTAAGGAGAAACTCTATTAAATGAACTTTGAAATTATAATTTATATTGAGAAATTAGGTTAAAAATTTACTTGAATCAAAGCAAGTAGGGTGGATTATATTATTGTAATCAATTATTCCTCCTCCTCCTTTTCAGAGGATTATAAACCACTGCTTATTTTCATGTAAGGACTCCTGGTGTGGCACTGTAGGATAAGCAGTGGACTTGGAACCACAAGGTTGGCATTTTATAACAACAATATTTTAATGTAAGGATCCCTGGTAGCTCGCAGTGGGTTACGAATTGGTCCGTTAGCGGTTAGGTCAGCAGTTCAATCTACTAGTCACTTTGCAAGAGAAAGATGAGGCTTTCTGCTCCTGTAAAGATTTACAGTCTGTGACACCCTATACAGGGTTGCTATGAGTCGTCGGAACCTACTCAAGGGCACAAAACCACCATCACCATTATCATATTGGAGTCCTGGTGTGGCGCTGTAGGATAAGCTCTGGGCTAACCACAAGACTGGCGGTTCAAACCCACCGGCTGCTCTTGGGAAGCCGCATACCGTAACCAACTTTATGGCACTTACTGGTAGCGTAGTGGTTACGAATTGGGCTGCGAACCTTAAGGTCAGCAGTTCGAAACTACCAGCTGTTCCGCGGGAGAAAGATGAGGCTTTCGAATTGGTCCGTTAGCGGTTAGGTCAGCAGTTCAATCTACTAGTCACTTTGCAAGAGAAAGATGAGGCTTTCTACTCCCATAAAGATTTATACCCTCGGAAACCCTATACAGGGTCGCTATGGGTCGGAACCGACTCGATGGCACATAACAACAACAACAACAATCACAATAGTCATGTGACTTGAAAGCTTCTTATGGAAGTATACTTCCCAGTCCTTTTGGTAACAGTGTTGGGCATGTGACTTGCAATGTGCGCACTTTTGAAGTGTGCCGCCTAAAAGCAGAAGTTTTAAAAGCAGCATGTGCCAACAGCTAAATTTCCAGGAATCGGCAAGCCCCTGGTTAAACTGCTTGTAGGTTAAAATGGCCTTGGTAGAAGTGTTTAGAGCATGGGAATTATTTAAAATGCAAATCAGGGTTCCGTTTCTCTTCCCTGAGTTGGTTTACCAGCACACCAGTGAGCATGCCCCAAATAAATGTTGATCTTTCGACCTGGGTTCTAGAATAAACAAAGTATATGGAACAGAGCCACAGCTGCTCGCAAAGGATAATGTAATTTGCTTGAGAAATGAATCTTTGCTGTAAATCACTGAGTTATTGAGGGTATTTGTTACCTCAGAGTAATTTAGCAACAGCTGACTGATAAATCATGCTGGTATTAATACATTTTGGAGAACACCAATGGGCGCTTCCCTTATGTATCCAAACATCGATTGATTTCGAGAGTATTTGCTTGTAACATCTTGTGACATCACACACCTTGAACCTGAAAGGTTGCAAACAGCACTCAGAGACGCAGGACCCAGGCATTCAGGTCTTGGAAGGTTAGTGTAAAACTTGTGCAAAATTGGCTGCATTATTTTTAAACACTAACTATTGTATCAGTCACTTTAAACCCTGACAAACCTAGATGTGCTCCTTTAGAACATAAGTGTTTATGAGTGCCCGCCCCCCCTTCCACGTACAAATCTCACGTTACCTCCCCTCTTCTCGCCTCCATACTAGCAAATTGAGTGCTGTGTCTTTAAGGGAGAAGCGCGGAGGTTACTGTGCAGAACAAAATGTCTGCGGGAATCCTGAGCGGGCTACCGCGATCACAGACTCCCAGCCCGAGTCTGGCTCCCGCCGCGTTGCGGGAGTGATGGGGTGAGTTTGGTTTGCGAGAGTGGCTGTCGCGCGACTGGCCGGGGAGGGAGGCTACGGCTCGCAGGCCTGGGGATGCAACCGATCGGGCCCGGCGATCCCGCCTGGGACTTCCGCGACTGGGTTGCGGTCGGAACCGCTCCGCAACGCCGCAGCTGGTGTTCTTAGAACCTTGCTTTGCTCTGGGGCCATTGTCAGTTACCGTTATTGAAACAATGCGTTTAGACCTGAGTTTCTGCATAAAGGCCAGGCTTGAGTTCATTCAGCACTTCCCCCTAAAGTCGCCCCTCCAAAAAGTTACTAGGGAATGTAGAAATCATCGCACGCTCCTGCTCCTCATTTATTAAAGTTGCCTTATTGCATTCTGACTTTTAACAGTGCAAATGCTTGGGTGCCCTGTGAAACTTCCTTAAAGTTTCTTTCCCACTTTTGGGGGGGCTGGAGGTGGGGGCGGGGAGAAACCCAATGCAAACCAGATACTCAAAACTAGAGCCCTCGCTGCCCTTTGGTGCTCAAACAAAAGAATTTTCAGATCCTTTTGGAACACAGTGGAGCAGTTTGCTATAATAACTTACATTAACCAAATGCCGAAGCTTTCCAAAGTTATTTTTCCCTCCTAGAAAGAAAAAAGTAAGTACCTGTCACCATTGGAAAGTATAATTAGTGACTACAAAGACGTGGTGTTTATGAGAAACAGTTGTAGAAATAGCTTAATGAATGGACATAATTAGGGTAATTATTTTGTGTGCTTTAAAAATAGTGTATTATTTGTAGACCTTCTGTGGCCGAAAAACAGCTTGAAGTGATAAAAAGTATATAATAAAAATGTACATGAAAAAATTATTATGACAATGTGTAAAATGGACAAGAGCCAAACCAGGTTCTTTTCAATTAAAAATTCGTCTTTGAGTTACAAAGAGTTTCAAACAAGGGCAGCTTTGAACTGCTAAACATGAGGTAGGAGGTTCAAACCCACCAGCCACTTCTTCAGAAACCCTATGCTATGAGTTGAAATCAACTCCACGGCACTTAAGAACATTTCATATTAGATTATGCATTTTACACGATAAAATGTGGCACTGTAGGATAAGCACTGGACTGTTAACCACAAGTTCGGTAGTTCAAGCCCATCAACCTGTAATAAATAAAAGTAACACAGGCCTGAAATAAAGGTTCACTTTATGGTAGAGTGCTATACCATTTTCATTTTTAAAATAGGTAAATACAGAATGTCTTTTAGCTACTGGTTAGAAGTATCTAGGAGTGTAGTTTCAGGGAACATCTCAGATCCACCAGAATTTGACTATGGACACAGTAAATTTTTTACAGTCCACATGTAACCTTTTTCTAAAAATGTTCACACTTTTCATTCCCTGACACTGGTGGGCACCTGTAACCTGAGGTTACTGTCCAAGTATGGGTATGTAGGAGTCCATATTTTCCAATTTAAAAGCAATTTGCTTTTTTAATTTCATCTCAGCCTTCAGTGGTAATTCCATGCTAATTTGTCTAATTGTCTGGATGTATAAATAGATTATTACAGGGCAGTAAACTATTACTTCAAAGACAAACCAATAACAGATGAATGAATTGTGGTTTCCTTGACACTTCAATTGTCAAAGCAAATTGTTTTAATTAATGCGTTCTGCTATAATTAAAGTCACTAATGGATGATGTAAATGAAAGTATTTTTACTGTTTCCACACAAGGCTGTGTGAGTTTCTCACCTAAGATCCAGGCAGCAGCCTGTTCCTATCAGCTTAAAACTCTGCTTGGTTACTCCAAATCAAGTGATAGGGGAGGGTAACACTGTACTTCATTGATTCTTTTTGAGATCATTACTTGGATATTTGGACTTTCTCTCTGCCATTGGTTTTTCATGTGTAAATTGTTGCTAGGTACCTTTGTGTTGATTTTGATTCATGGTGACCCCGTGTGACAGAGTAGAACAGCCCCATAGGGTTGTTGTTAAATGCCATCAAGTTGGTTCTGACTCTATATATGGTCTCCAAGGAGCAGCTGGTGGGTTTGAACCTCCAACCGGGTGGTTAGCAGTCCAGTGCTGATCCTACAGTGCCACACCAGGACTCCACCCCACGGGCTCACCTAAGCTGTAATCACGGAAGCAGATGCCCAGGTCTTTCTCCCATAGAGCCTCTGTGTGAGTTCAAACCACCAACCTTTCAGTTAGCAACCTAGGGCTTAACTGGTGTACCACTAGGGCTCAGGTTTATGTGTACAAACAAAAGTATAAAATGATAAAATTAATTTTTGTGGGTGGTTTATAATAGGAATCTGAGTGTTACAGTCCCTCCTGGTATATCCGCAGTTATTGACAAAGATTATTCATTCACGTTTTGATCTCTGTTTTCTATATTGATGTTCAAAGACATCAATCACACTGAGGAATCTGAGTTTTAGTCTGATAGCCTACTAGAAGAATTAAACTTCTTCAGAGAGAGACTCGAATAGAGAGGTGATCTTATTATTATTATCTTGGATAGTATGAGATTTCTTTTCACCTTGTCCACATCATGGAGAGCAGAATAAAACTCAGTCTTAGAAAAACTCAGAGGCAGAGTAACAATACTGCCTTCTCCCCTTCCTTGAAATATCTAAGTATTTGCTTTGGGGGGCGGTATTCTTTTTTCTTTTTCTGAAATTAGACTCAAAATTTTCTAATATTATAAGGCAGAGTGGCTGATGTTTGAACTGCTGACCTAGAGGTTAGCAGCTCAACACTTAACCCACTGTGCTGCCAGGACTTCGAATTTCATGATTGTTTTTGTTAACCACAAGATCGGCCATTCAGGTCCACCAACTGCCCTCAGGAGTGGCTGGTGGGTTTGAACTGCTGACCTTGCAGTTCAAATTGACCTTTCAGTTTAGTGCTTATCCTACAGTGCCATACCAGGACTTCAATTTCATGACAGCAGTGCTTTCATCTAGCTTCAAGGAATTTTATTTCAAAATGTGATTCAGAAGTCAAGTTATACAGCTAAAAAATTAGCATCGGATTTATTAGACCCAAGCATAGCCACTCCTTGGAAACCCTATACGGGGTCACTGTGAGTAGGAACCAACTTGACCGCACTTAACAACACTAATGGTTGGTAAGGTGTTGTGATGGATAGATAGCACTGTGAATGTTGTGCTCTGTAGGGATGCTGAAGGCTTGCCCCAGGGACATGCAAGTATGAATATTTATAAACATTTGTGTGACTGTCCTCAAGCCTGCAGTATCAAGGGGCTTCTTCTTTGCTGAACCCTTCCCCAGCATAGACACCCGACATGTGATCACTGATTTGACAATTTACCTGGGTGGGTGACACACACGGTTAAGTTCTCAGCTAGTAGGTTCAAATCTACTTCAGGAGGACCTCAGAAGAAAGGCCTGGTGATCTACTTCTGAAAAACTGTTGTTGTTGTTGTTGTTAAGTGCTATTGAGTCGGTTCCAACTTACAGCGTGGGGTTTCCAAGGAGCGGCTATGCTTGGGTCTAATAAATCAAGTTCTGAAGAGATTGAAGTTGTCAAGGACTTCATTCTTCTTGGATCAACTATCAACACTCGTGGAAGCAGCAGTCAAGAGATCAGACGACATATTGCATTGGGCAAATCTGCTGCACAGGAACTTTTTAAAGTATTGAAGAGCAGAGATGTCAGCTTGAGGACTAAGGTGCACCTGACCAAAGCCACGGTATTTTCAATAACCTCATAAGGATGCGAAAGCTGGACAGTGAATAAGGAAGATCATAGAAGAATTGATGCCTTTGAGTTGTGTTGTTGGAGAAGAATACTGAAAGTGCCATGGACTGCCAAAAGAACCAATAGATCTGTTTTGGAAGAAGTGCATGGCTAGGCTTCTATTTCATACTTTGGACTCATTGTCCGGAGAGAACAGCCGCTGGAGAAGGATGTCATGCTGGGTAAGGTGGAGGGTCAGAGAAAAAGAGGAAGACCCCTAACGAGATGGATCAGCCAGGTGACATCATTGATGGCGTCAAGTGTGGCAGCGGTAGTGAGGTTGGCCCAGGATCGGACATTGTTTCGTTCTGCTGTGCATGGGGTCGCTATGAGTCGATTTTGACTCGATGGCACCTGACAACAACAACAACCATTTAGTTAGAGCGGCTGATGAGTTTGAACCGTTAATCTTACAGTCCAGTGTTTACCCTACAGTGCCACACCTGAAAAACGAGCACAGTTCTATTCTGACACACGTGGGAGCGCTGTGAGTTAGAATTGATTCACAGTGATCTCACAGCAACTGGTTTTGATTTTTGGTTTAAGTCACAGTCATTATTGGAAGCATGTTTTTTCCCACAAAAGCTAGGCAGACTGTGGCTACCCGAGGGGAGGGACTATGCGGTGCTGGTCTTTGAAACCTCAGCAGTAAACATATGCCTGAGCCTTTGAATGAAAGAATAAATGAAGTGAATAGATAAAATGATCATGTTCATTGGCACAGTGGTTGAAAAATTGTTTAATAAAAAAATTAAGGGAGCTCTTATTTTTCATTTTCTTCTTGTGAACTAACTTGCAGTTAGTGGATGTGTTTTGATTGTATATTTGGTAGGAGAGAAATGGTTATCATAGGGTTCCAGCTAACCTGACCTCCCCATCAGCTTCTTTTACTTGAATCTTGAGAAATCTGTTTTACATCAGGGTCAATTTGTTGTTGTTGTTGTTGTCAGGTGCCATTGAGTCGGAACCGACTCATAGCGACCCCATGCACAGGGTCAATTTAGGAAGTGAAAATAAATTTGGGGAGGTAGAGGTGGGCCTGTAATTGTTTATTCGCATTCAAAAATCTTCAAGGGGATTCTTCCAACTTAGATTAACCAGTGGTATTGAATAATAGAATGTCAAGGAGAAAAATAACACTGCCTTTTAGCCACTACAATCTTCATCTGGACCTACTTGAGCAGTAAATACGGGTTGCTTCTTATTTGTTCATGTTTGGAATTTGTATAGCACTGGAGAGTCCAACAATGAGATCATTTGCATTCGTTGATTTCTGCCACCTGTTTAGAGGAAGATCGTCCTATCGGTTCCCTTTACAGATGGGAGACTGAGACTCAGGTGAGTTGGGGCTAAACAGCAAAGCATCAGACTCATTTTAACGCAGCACCCTGGGTGCCCACCCTGTGCAGATAGATGGGTGGGATGAGCTCCCCTCTCATTGCATTCTCCCACTTCTGTGGATGTAAAAACTCTCACTTAGGCAGGGCATGGTCAGCCATCTGACACTGAGCAAACCCACCACTGAGTTTTCCTAAGGGTCCCGTGAATGCAAATCTCCTAATGGCTCAGTGATGGATTCCCCGAAGGACTGTCTCTTCCAACCTCCCCAGCTTCCATCGTTAAGGCTGGCTTAGCCCTGCCTGACTTCACATCCTGAAAATCCAACGACTGTTGTTTTTAAAATTACTTTTTATTTATATATAGATTCTGACATACACATACTTTATCTAAATGAATAAATATGATCACATGCATGTTTTCTTAGTACCTTTTTTTCCTCTTCTTCCTTTTACCTCATCTACCACCCAATCTGTCTCTTCCCTTATTTTTCTTAATAGATAGATCTCCTACACAGGTCCACATGTCAATGATTACTAATAAGGTCATATTATACACACTTCTCCACATCATTTCCACTCAACAGTTCCTCCAAAATCTTTCTAGATTACCAGATGGTACTTCAATCCATCCTTTTTAATGGCTGCATAATATTCTATAGGGTGGGTATACATTATTTACTTAGCCATATTCCTGCTGAGAGACAGTCTTCCTTCATTTCCACTTTTCTGCCATTCTAGATAATGCTCTAATAAACGTCCTAATATATATGACCTTATGTATTGGTGGTGATGTGCCTTGGAGTCGGTTCCGACTTGTAGCCACCCTATATAGGGTTTCCAAGGCTGTATATCTTTATGGGAGCAGAAAGCCTCATCTTTCTCTCACAGAACCGCTGGTACTTTGGAAGTGCTGACCTTGAGGTTAGCAGCCTGACTTATAACCACTACATGACCAGAGCTCCTTGATGTATTAGTAGAAGGATAAATATAAAATAATAAAACTAATTTTTGTTGGTGGTTTATAAGAAGAATCTCAGTGTTAACAGTCCTTCTTGAACAGATTCCCAGGAGTGGGATCGATATACAAGGGGGACTTCTAAAAGTTCATGGAAAAATTCCATTGTCTTTTTTTTTCTTTTTTTGTAAATTGAGCAAAGGTTTACAGAGTAGACATCAGTTTTACATTCGACAAATGACGGCAGTTTCATTTCAGCTCAATGATTGCCGCCCCCTCAATATAGCGTCACTTATCGCACTTACTCTCAAAGTTTCTTGTTTCCATTCCTTCCTCTTGCCTAACCCTTCTGAACTTTGTCCTTGAGTAAATACTGCCCTTTTGATCTTGAATGGTTGACAATTGTATGGAGTATGCACCTCACTAGTATTTTTGTTCTACATTATCTACTAAGGAGCTCTGGTAGCATAGTGGTTTCGGGCTGCTAACCTCAGGGTCATCAGTTCGAAACTACCAGCTGTTCCGTGGGAGAAAGATGACGATTTCTGCTCCGGAAAAGATTTACAGCCTCGGAAACCCTGTACAGGGTCGCTGTGAGTTGGAACCGACTCCTTGGCACTTATCAACAACAACAACATATCTACTAGGAGTCCTGGTGTGGTGCTGTGGGCTAATGAGTCAGACTGCAAAGCCGTTTGAACTGTAAGGTCAGCGGTTCAAGCTCACCAGCTTCTCCTCGGAAATCCTATAAAGGGTCGCTATGGGTCGGAATCGACTCGACAGCACTTAACAACAACAACAACATAGCTACTGCTTGGCTGAAAATTGAGCCATGGGGCTGACTTCAGTTCCAGGTCTAAAGGGTGACCAGAGCCATACATAATCTAGGGGTTCCCCCAGTCTCTATCTCACCAATAAACCTGGTCTTTTTTATGATTTTGAGTTTTGTTCCATATTTTTCTCGCATGCTGCCCAGGACCTTCTAGTGTCTTTATCTCTAATGCCATTTTGTCTTAAAATTTTTGAAGCCCCTTCGTATGTATTTTAAATGAATAGAGATTGTGAGGTAGTTTTCTAAAAGGCTGAAACCCTCCACACCTTCACTAGTAATATATTTGCATATACTTTTCTCCACATCCCTTCTAGCACTGGCTGCTAGAGCTCTTCATTATATTTTTTTCCTGTGATGGATGCACAGTGATACCTTTTCCTTACTTTAACAGAATCCCCCTGAATGTAAGTAATGCTATGCATTTTTTCATACACTTCCTAGCCATTTGGTTTTGCTCTTAGGTCACTGGTGTACTCATATTTCTTGCCTGTTTTCTTATTGTATTGTCTTTTTGTTGTCAATTTGTAAGAGCTCTTTGTGTATTACTGTTGTGACTGAAAACTCTAAGGAGGCTTCTCTTCCAAGCAAGGTGGTTGAATTGAAGGCTTCCTTCCCAGCCCTCTGTACTAGAAGGAAGGTTGACGTGAGCTCAGCAGAGCTTGGCAGACTTGTGTGACCTACAGCCACAAGATGGCCGATCACTTTTTAGATACTGAGTCTTCACAGAAGATTTGTTGAGCTGATTGCACTGTGTGGAGGACTGAGAAGGTGAGGCAGTTCTGCACCATGCTGCCGTCCACTGGTTAAGACCTCCGAGAGCAAAGAGCTACCAGGGCAGAGAATGCCCCTCTGCTGCCCTCAGAGGGGCAGCGCTGTGCTGGCCGACATTGCACTGCTGCTTCTCCTTGGCTCAAG
>NW_006408752.1:2115201-2116204 GCF_000296735.1 Chrysochloris asiatica
TTCTAGCAGTAAAGGTGTTCACTAACACCAATCCTTCAAATGTGTCAATTGTCTTATGTTCCTTTTTCTTCATCCAGCTTTCACTGTGCGTATAAGTTGGTTAAAAAGACCATGGCTGAAAGCTGTCCACTATGGGTGACACTACTAGTATTTGAAATGCTGATGGGATACAGCATTGTAACAATTTGCAAGCCACCACAGTATCACCACGAGTAATTCAGGGTGCATAATATCCTGTCTCAATCTCAGAATTCGGATTTCTGGTGGATCGCTGTAGGATAAGCACTGGACTGCAAGTCATAAAGTTGGCAGTTCAAACCCACCAGCTGCTCCTTGGAAACCCTATACAGGGTCTCTATAAGTCGGAACCGACTCGATGGCACTTAGCAACAACATCTCAGTATTCACCAGGCTGATGTGAAGAGTGACACAAAGAACAGAAAATTAAGGCAGAATAAAAGTTTTCAAGAATGTATGGCTCTTGATTTCATGACTACGTGTATATTTAATTCATAGAAATTGCGAGATTGTATTCTTTAAAAAGCTGAAACCCTTCTAGTAATGTATGTACCTGTACCCTTTTCGCTGTACCCTTTCTAGCATTGGCTGCTAGGGTTTTTTGTTTTTCATAGTGCAGTGCATGTAAAGTGGTACCTCTTAGTCTAAGCAGAGGTCTCAAGGATTAAGAATCAAAATCAGTGTTTTCCACCCTCATTTCCACCTTTCTCTTCTATCACAGATGGCATTCATGTGTGACATGCCTATGGTATGCCCATAGCTTTTTTAAAGCCCAGTGTTCTTGCAGGAGGATAAAGCATGACAGTAATTGGTCAGCTCTGGCACTGTTAGGGGCACGTGGACAGTGATTACTCTCAGACTTTGGCACAGGTAAGAAGAATATGTAGGTTCTATGCAAATTTTACCCCTTAGCTCAAGAAAGCATATCAGAATGCAAAGTAATATCTTGATATTATAGGAAAACATAAGATCTCTTTTAGTTTAT
>NW_006408752.1:2116834-2136736 GCF_000296735.1 Chrysochloris asiatica
AACCCAGAGGGAATAGAAGCAAATACTGTTGAATGATGATCCTCACAGAGGATTGTAATCTTCGCAATGAAACAAAATACAGTAGGATGAGTGTAAAACCAATGTTCTCCCATGTAAACATGCAATTCACAATAAAAACTAAGAAAAAAAGTAGTTTCTAACCTCTTCCACCTCTCAACTTTGAGACTTTATTGATTTAATACATCTCTTGGAGGAAAGTAGCCTTTACTTTCTAAAGATTGCTAATACTACTTGGTCATGATGAGTAATAATGCCTATAATGTTGTGAGATGCCACTGAGTTTGTTCCATCCCTGGGCACAACAGAATGAAACACTGCCCAGTCCTACACCATCCTCAAAACTGTTGTTATGCATGAGCTCATTGCTACTGCCATGGTGTCAATAATGCCTATGATGTTGTTGTTGTTAAGTGCCACTGAGTTGGTTTCAACCCATAGTGATCCTGTATAGGTTTCCAAGGAACAGCTGGTGAGCTTGAACAGCTGGTGAGCTTGAACCACCGATGCACTTCAAACAACTTTGCAGTCCAGTACATTAACCTGCAGCACCACACCAGGACTCTAATGCCTATAATGCTGGTGGTGGTTATGTGCCGTGGAGTCGGTTCCAACCCATAGTGACCCAGTACAGAGTTTCTGAGGCTGTAAATTTTTATGGGAGCAGAAAGCCTCATCCTTCTCCCGTGGAACAGCTGGTAGTTTCGAACTGCTGATCTTGAGGTTCACAGCCCGATGATTCATAACCATTACGCTACCAGAGCTCCTATAATTGTTGTTGTGATGTGCTGTGTAGTTGGTTCCGACTCATAGCAACCCTGTACAGGGTTTCCGAGGCTGCAAATCTTTACGGGAGCGGAAAGCCTCATCTTTCTCCCGCGGAACAGCTGGTAGTTTCAAACTGCTGACCTTACGGCTCACAGCCCGATTCGTAACCACTATGCTACCAGAGCGCCTTAGGTGAGATAAATATATGTGTGTGTGTATAGTCATTTATTTTGCTAGAAGAGATCAGAAATTTATTTATATCTTGATATTCTGGTAGATTCTTTACCTTTTTTTAATGTGAGAAAGCTATTACATATAACACCTGGCCCTGAGTGAATGTGCTTGATGGGAAGAGAAGTATGAGGTGAGCAACATTGTAATGCACCTGCAGTCAGACTGGTGGTGGTGGTTGTGTGCTGTGAAGTCGGTTCCGACTCAGAGCAATGCTGTGTAGGATTTCTACGTCTCTTTATAGGAGCAGAAAACCTCATCTTTCTCACCTGAAGCAACTGGTAGACCTTAGGTTTAGCGGCCCAGCTCGTAATCCACTAGGCTACCAGGGATGAGGCTGCTGTTGTTAAGTGCCATCAAGCTGTTTCTGACTCATAGCAACCCTGTATAGGTTTTCCGAGGAGCAGATGGTAGGTTTGAACTGCCAACCTATGGATCGCAGTCCAGTACTGATCCTACAGTGTCACACCAAGGGTCCAATAAAACTGTTGTTAAGTGCTGTAGAGTTGGTTCCAACTCATGAGTGACCCTGTAGAGTTTCCAAGGAATGGTTGGTAAGTTGCACTTGAAATGATCTTGTGGTCTAGTGCTTATCCTACAACACCACACCAGGACTCCACCAGTCCAATTTAAAATGTACACTAACTGTTACTATTATTGTTGTTGTTGGTAGGTGTCGTTGAGTTGGTTCCAACCCATAGCAACCCTATATGCAACAGAACGAAACACCACCCGGTCCTGTGTCATGGTCACAATTGCTGCTGTGTTTGAGCCCATTGTTTGATGCCACTGTAGTGCTGCATCATGGAGGGTCTCCCTCTATTTTTTGCTGTCCCTCCACTTTACCAAGCATGATGTACCTCTCCAGGGACTGGGCCCTCCTGGTACCATGTCCAAATTATGACAGAAGTCTGGCCATCTTGGGTTCTAAGGAGCTTTCTGACTGTACTTTTTTTTTTTTTTTTTAATGTTTTATTTGTATTTGGCAGTGCCATGGACTGCCAAAAGAACCAATAGATCTGTTTTGGAAGAAGTGCAGCCAGAGTGCTCCTTGAAGGCCAGGATGGCTAAGCTTCGTCTCTCATACTTTGGACATATTGTCCAGAGGAAACAATCATTGGAGAAGGATGTCATGCTGGGTAAGGTGGAGGGTCAGAGAAAAAGAGGAAGACCCCCAACGAGATGGATCAGCCAGGTGGCATCATTGATGGACTCAAGTGTGGCAGTGGTAGTGAGGTTGGCCCAGGATCGGACATTGTTTCGTTCTGCTGTGCATGGGGTCGCTATGAGTCGGTTCCGACTCGATGGCACCTGACAACAACAACAACATGTGATAGTTTACATTAGCTTTACATTCGTCTTATCGTATATCGTTTCATTGCCATGGTTACAATCCCCTCTGTGCATCATGAACCAACCAAAGGGTATATCCGGTCATCAGCACACAGCCCCTCTCCCTCTCTGGGTCTAAAGTCCCCAGCTGCTCCATCTCTCCACATCATCGTCTCTGCCTCCATCTCTGGCATCACTACTTCTCTGGGTAGGATCCCACTCTCAGCTCTTCTGCCTTGATGGTCCCAGGGACCTCCACTCCTAGACTGAAAAGTCAATCAATTCCCTCCTTTTGCTACAAAACATCTACCTTTACATTTCCAACCCTCACAATCAGTCTTGATGACAATTATTCACTGTTGTATCACGAGAGACCTATCCACATCTCTTTTCATCAGCCCCACCCAGACAGATTGGATATTACTCAGTGGAGATTCTACCTTCCTCCATGTCCTCTGGATCTAGGCTCTGACTGTACTTCTTCCAGTACAGATTTGTTTACCATTCGACAGTCCATGAACTTTCAGTATTCTTCTCCAATACCTTAACTCAAATGCATCAATTCTTCTATGGTCTTCCTTATTCATTGTCCAACTTTCACATGCATATGAGGTTATTAGAAATACCATGGCTTGGGTCAGGTGCACCTTAGCCCTCAAACTGACATCTTTGCACTTGAACACTCTAAAGAAGTCTTTAGATTTGCTTAATACAGTATATCGTTTGATACCTTGACTGCTGCTTCCATGAGTGTTGATGGTGGATCCAAGCAAAATGAAGCTTTTAACAACTTCAGTCTTTTCTCCATTTATTATGATGTTATTTATTGGTTCTGTGGTCAGGATTTTTGTTTTCTTTACATTGAGGTGCAACCCATACCAAAGGTTGTGGTCTTTGATTTTGATCAGTAAGTATTTTAAGTCCTCTTGGCTTTCAGCAAGCAGAGTTGTATTATCTGCATTTTGCAGGTTGTTAAAGAGTTTTCCTCCAATTCTGATGCCACCTTCTTCATATAATCCAACTTCTTTTATTCTTTGCTCAGATTACAGATTGAATAACTATGGTGAATGAATACCCGGGCACACAGTATTCCCGATTTTAAACCATTCAGTGCCCCCTTGTTCTTTTCGAACAACTCCCTCTTTGTCTGTGTCCAGGTTCCTCATGAACACAATTAAGTGTTCTGGAATACTCATTCTCCACAATGTTATCCATAGTTTGTCATGATCCACACAGTCAAAAGTCTTAGCACACTAAACATCTTTCTGGTATTCTCTGCTTTCAGTCAAGATCCATCTGACATCAGCAATGATACCCCACATTCCCCTTATCTGTATTCAGCTTGAACATCTAGCAGTTCTCTGGCAATGTCCTATTGTAGTCATTTAAAACTTATCTTTAGAAAAATTTTACTTTCATGTGATATTAATGATTTTTTTTTAGATGATTTTCACATTCTGTTGGATCACCTTTGGAATGGGCACAAATTCAGGCACAAGAAAAAAATTTCTTGGCATAGATGAGTGAGTGCCTCCAGTGCTATATCAGTTTGATGAAATATTTCAGTTTGTATTCCTTCAATTCCTGGAGCCTTGTTCTTTGCCAATGCCTTCAGTGTACCTTGGACTTCTGTCAGTACCATTGGCTCTTGATCATCAGCTACCTCTTGAAATGGTTGAACACTGACCATTTCTTTTTGGTACAGTGATTCTGTGTTTTTTGCATCTTATTTTGATGCTTTCAGCATCATTCAATATTTCGCCCAAAGAATCCTTCAGTATTCCAAGTCAAGGCGTAAAATTTTTCCTCAGTTCTTTAAGCTTGAGAATGCATTATAATATTTAACTTTGTCTTCTCAAATTGCCTTTTGAAATGTTCTGTTCATCTCTTTTACCTCCTCATTTCTTCCATTTGCTTTAGCATCTCTATGTTGGAGAGCAAGTTTCAGAGTTTTTTCTGACATCCATTTTGGTCTTTTCTTTCTTCTTTGTCTTCTTAATGACCTTTTACTTTCTTCCTGTATGATGTTCTTGATGTCATCCCACAACTTTTCTGGATATTGGTCATTACTGTCTAATGCATCAAATATGTTCTGGAAATGATCTGTAAATTCAGATGGGATATGTTCAAGATCATATTTTGGCTCTTGACTTGTTTTAATTTTCTTCATCTTCAGCTTGAACTTGCATATGAACAAGTCTGTTTTACAATCTGCCCCTGACCTTGCTTTGACTGATGATATGGAGCTTTTCCACTGTCCTGTTCCACAGATGTAGTCAGTTTGATTTCTGTGTATTCCATCTTGTAAAGTCTGTATGTATAATTATCTTTTGTTTAATTTTTGTATTTACAATGAAGAAGTCATTGGTCTTGCAAAATTCTATCATGCAATCTCCAGGATTGTTTCTATCACCACGGCCATATTTTCCAGACTGATCCTTCTTCTTTGTTTCCAACCTTTGCATCCCAATTACAAGTAATGATCAATACATGTTTATTGAATGTTTGATCAATTTCAAACTAAAAAAGTTGGTAGTCGTCTTCAATTTCATCATCAATGGCTTTGGTGTTTGATGCATACATTTGAATAATAGTAGTATTAATTGGTCTTCCTTTTAGGCCTATGAATATTATCCTATCACAGACAGCATTATACTTCAAGATAGATCGTGAAATGTTCTTTTTCATGATGAATGCAACATTATTCCTCTTCAGTTTGTCATTCTTGTAATAGTAAACCATGTGGTTGTCAGATTCAACATGGTAAATCCCAGTCCATTTCAGCTCATTACTGCCTAGGATATCAATGTTTATGCATTCCATTTCATTTTTGACAACTTCTAATTTTTCTAGATTCATACTTCATTCATTCTATGTTCCAGTTATTAATGGATGTTTGCAGCTCTTTCTCCTCATTTTGAGTTATGCTCCATTGACAAATGAAGGTTCCATAAATTTTACTCCATTGACGTCATCATGGTCAATTCTACTCTGAGGAGGCAGCTCTTCCCCAGTTGTATTTTGAGTGCCTTCCAACCTGAGAGTCATATCTTCCGGCAGTACGTCTGACAGTATTCTGGTGCTGTTCATCATGTTTCAGTGTTCAGTATTCTGGTGCTATTCTGCTGCCATTCATGAGGTTTTCAGTGGCTGAACATTCGGAAATGGTCAGCCTCTCCTTTTTCTGAGTGTGTCTTAGTCTGGAAGCTCAGCTAAAACCTGTCCACCATGGGTGACCTTGCTAGCATTCAAAATACTGGTTGCATAGCTTTCAGAATCACGGCAACATGCAAGCCACCACAGTGCTACAAACTGATAGACAAATAGCAGCATATTTTTCCTGTTGTCTTCCCCGCACCCCCCACCACCCGCAACCATTCCCAGGTGCATATAACAAGAGAGATTCTGATTCACAACCTTACAGTATTGACAGTCTCACTGTGCATAATTCTCCAACTTTGGTCCTGATTTTTTCGCCTTCAAAATAATCCTCAGAAGAGCTCCAGGAAACTTTCAAGTGTGCTCTTATTTTTGAGTTTTCAAAGCAGATTTGGTCCTTTGTGAACTTCCTCAACAGTGATCTTTACCGTTTTTACTCCCCTTCTGTAATAGGTTATTTGCTGTGGAAAATTGTTCTCTTGCTAGGAAAGACTTGAAGGATAGTCATTGGATTCATTCCATGTGAATCCCTTTACATGGACATGTTTTGGACAAAGCAAAAAAGCTATTACACAGCTTTAATATTCTTTCCTCATTTAAAGTATGGCCAAGCTTTGTAACTTAAAAATAGGTGTCATTATTATAAGCCATCCAGTCAGTTTCCATTAATAGCAACCCTATCTTACAGAGTAAGACTGTCCCATCAGGTTTCCTAGGCTGTCACTCCTGGTATGGCACTATAGGATAAGCATTGGACTGCGAACAACAAGGTTGGTGGTTCATACCCACCAGCTGCTCCTCGGAAACCCTATACAGGATCACCATGAGTCGGAATCTACTCAACAGCATTTAACAACAATCTCTATGGGAGCATCCAGATTATCAGGTCTTTTCTTCCTGGAGCTACTGATAGATTTGAACTGCTGACCATTTGGTTAACAGCTGAGCACTTAGTTGTTGTACCACCAGGGATACTTTGCATATATATAAAGGGGGGCATTTAGCTAGGATGAGTAATTTAAAAAAACAAACAAACAGATTTTATGTATTTTATGTCTCGAAAGCCAATGAAAGGGTAAAAAATGTAGACCAGAAGGACTTAGCACTAGTCTGTCTTCTTAGTTTATATTTATGTTGAAGAGTGGTTAATGGAATTACTTTTATCATCGCCTGCCTTATGAATTTGCTCCTAGCATTGCTGATGGGTCTCCAGAGCTCAGACACCATGTCGCAGTGTTTCTGCCTCAGGGACACAGTTGACTGGAGGCAATGACGCAGACCCTAAGGCCCTTGGGATGTGGCCCACCATCTAATTTAAAGGTAAACGTTTAGAAAGCTGCTTTGTATGTTAGTGTGTCCTGGTGTGGCACTGTGGGCTAATGTGTCAGACTGCAAAGTCATTTGAACTGCAAGGTCGGTGGTTCAAGCTCATCAGCTGCTCCTTGGAAACCCTATACAGAGTCGCTATGGGTCGGAGTCGACTCGATGGCACTTAACAACAGCAACAACAATGTCCCAAACCTGCATAATTTTAAGCAATTTTATGTGTGCTAGTATAGCTAATTTTCACAGAGGCTCCTTGTTTCATTATCATCAAAAGGAAAGATAGTTGCATCTTGAAAAAAGTCTGTTTTTACCATTGGCCCTTCATCCCCTAAACTTAAGAAACAAATTTTCACTCCCCCAGTTTTATTTTGTAAGTATTTCCAAAGTTTGCTCTGAAGTTCCCAAAGAAGATTACAAAAAGAAACCATAATCTTATTCTGAGGGGAAAAAACAACCCAGTAACATCGCATCAAATCAAACTCATTGCCATCAATAGTTAGTTTTGACTAAGATTGACTCCTTAGAGCAGAGGAAAACTGCCTGGATTTCTGAGCCTGTAAGTATTTAAAGAAGCAAACAGCCTCCTCTTTCTCCCACGGAGCTGCAGGTAGGCTTGAACTACTGACCTTATGATTAGCAGTCCAACTCTTAACCCAACTGTGCCACCACGGCTCCTGAAATAGACAAAAAGTGAAAACTGGTTAAAGCCTTAGTATATACACACAGCACTTAACTATGTGATTACTTAACCAGTCCTTTCCATTCAAGGAGCTTGACTTAACATATTTAGTGTAAATTTTTGTTAGTTCGAGATCCAATTTAGAAAAGAATTCCTACTATAAGAAGGCCTATACATTAAACTTTTTTTTCTTCTCAGAAACCAACAATCATGCAGAATATTCCTACCCACACTAACAAAAGGATTTAAAGCTATAATAAAAAAGGGAGACCAGCTTTCTTCATAGGCTAACTGTAATCGTAGAAATTACATGCCGGCATTAGCAGACACATTGTCCGGAGAGAACAGTCGCTGGAGAAGGATGTCATGTTGGGTAAGGTGGAGGGTCAGAGAAAAAGAGGAAGACCCCCAACGAGATGGATCAGCCAGGTGGCATCATTGATGGTGTCAAGTGTGGCAGTGGTAGTGAGGTTGGCCCAGGATCGGACATAGTTTACTTCTGCTGTGCATGGGGTCGCTGTGAGTCATCTCCGACTCAGTGGCACCTGACAACAACAACATTAGCAGAACAGCTGTTTTCCAGCTCTTCCAAGCTTTCCGCCTGTGACAGGGTGCACTCATTTCAGTGGAAAAGATTTGAATTTTCTTTTTTGTGCAGGGTTTCCACCGTACACAGGTTCCAGCTTTCATGGGGTTTACACACCTCTGTATATATGTTTATGTTTTCCCCTCGCAGCTGCAGGAAGAATGAGTGAGGAGCTGGCTGTGAGCATGGAAGAAACCTGCGACCCGGAAGATGCTGCAGCGCCGGGCTTGGCACCTCCTGGCCGCCTGGGGGCGCTATACTCCGAAGCCTGGGGCTACTTTCACCTGGCCCCAGCGCGCCCCGGGCACGCGTCGGGCTACTGGGCCACCTGCCGGCTGTGCGGAGACCAGGTGAGGTGCAGTCCCAGTTTCCACGCGGGGACGCAGGCGCTGTGGAAGCACCTGAAGAGTGTGCACCGGTGGGAGCTGGAGAAGAGCGGCGCGAGGCACGAGCCACCCGCAGCTCCCTGCGCACCGCCGCCGGCTGCGGCCGCCGAGGGCGACTGGGCACGCCTGCTGGAGCAGATGGGTGCGCTGGCCTTCCGCGCCAGCCGACGGGAGCGGGAGCTGGAGCGGCGGGAAGCGGCTGTGGAGCAGGGCGAGCGCGCCCTGGAACGGCGGCGGAGAGCACTGCAGGAGGAGGAGCGCGCCGTGGCTCAGGCGCGGCAGCAGCTGCTGGCGGAGCGAGAGGCGCTGCTGCGGGAAGTGAGCCGCAGGGGATGCAGTTTGGGTGTGGTTCCAGTCCCGCTGCAGATTCCACTCAAAGAGGAACTGGACAGGGAGATGGACGACTACATAATAACGAAAGTCCTGTAGAATTTGGTCACAACCACCACTCCGTACCAGCGCTACTGCAAGGGTGGTCCTTACATCTCTAGCAGCACCTGGGACTATGGAATCGCAGCCTCCAAATGTGTGGCCTGCCAGTTGATGTCCATGGGAAACCAGAATCTAAAGAAAACTGTGTTCCTCTTTCTAGTTACCTGTGGATGTCTGCAAACCTAACGCCGCCCAGCCCCCTTTGATGATGTTGAGTGGGCCTACTTGCTGAGGTGGAGTAGCACAGAAGGGAAATCCTTAACTGGGATTGTCTTTCAGAACCAGAGTTCGTGTACCTCTGGAGAATTTGGATAAACTGGTCCCATGACCACTTAGGGCCAAAACCTTTTACTTGGTGACTTGTTACGTACAGAAACTTTATATGCCAAACACTTACCACACCATGTGCCTATACAGCAGCCAGATCAGCCCAAGGTGGTGGAGGTTACATGAAGACAAAGCTTGGGCCTGGAACCTTACAGTTCCCCCACCCCTCCAAAAAAGAAAAAAAGTTCTACTCATTTCTAGGTGTGGTGGTGTAGCACCAGCTAACCTCAAGGTACTCTGTTGAAATCCAGCAGCCTGCCCTTGGAAACCCTATACAGTGTTGCTATGAGTCTGAAGCAACCCAAAGGCAATCAAGAACAATCTTTGTGCAGCTCCATGTTCTGAAAAAGGGAACTTTTGTTTCCCTGACTGCTCTTTACCTTCATCTGGAATTCTGCATTTCCTGGATCTCAGTGCAGACTTTTGTTTTAAAGAATTCCCCCTGCAAATACCAGTTTCACCCACCCTCCCTGGCCATCTTCTTGACCGTTTTAGATCCTCTGGCAGCTATTGCATTTTCCCCCACTTCCTGCCTCCTTGCTAGCATGTTGCTAGGAAGATCATTCCTTTCCCTGTATGCCTTTACAGTCCTCAGTTTGAACTAAAGAAGAAAGCACTCCTCCTGTCCAAAGCTACCTCTTCCTCCTGGTTTCATTCCATTTCTCTTCTGCCTTTACTGGGCCTTTGCTTCATTAGCAATTTTCTTTTCGTCTGTCTCATTCCCTCACTTTCCTCAGACTTTCCTTCTTAACAGTACTCAGTCTCCCTTGTACACTAAAAAGAAAGACTTGCAGCCTGGATACCTGGAGCTCAGCATCACCTAAGAAGGCCAAGTAGTCTTTGCTGCTTACACTTCCTCCCCTTTGTATACTTTCTCCCCATTGTACTTTTGTTTGCTGTCAAATTTCCATCCTACACTGAATTAAGAAACCAACACAATCTCCCAATCACCAAATGACTTTTTTCCCAGCTTTCATTTTGCTTACTCTGTCCCTTCTTGAAATTCCTCCCTTGATTTTTTTTTTTTTAATTACATGTCATTTCCTTATGTAGGCTAATTCTAAACAATTTTTCCTCAGGCCTCTTTTTCCAATACTGAGGATGGCAGTGTTTTATTCTGTTGTACTTCAGTCAGAACCAACCTGATGGCAACCAACAACATTCTAGAACACCCCACTTACTGGTTGCTTTTTTCTGACACAGTTTTTGAAGAGCCATGGATAGCTGTCATATGTTGTTGGTAGGTGCCGTTGAGTTGGCTCATAGTGACCCTATGCACAACAGAACAAAGCACCACCTAGTTCTGCACCATCCTCATAATTGTTACATTTGAGCCCACTGTTGCTGCCAATGTGTCAGTCCTCCATTTCACCAAGAATAATGCTCTTCTCCAGGACTGGTCCCTTCTGACAACCTGTTCAAAGTACACGAGATGAAGTCTCACCATACTTGCTTTTAAAAGGCATTTGGATGTGCTTCTTTCAAAACTGATTGATTGGTTCTTCTAGCAGTCCATGGTAATTTTAATACTCTCCAACACCATAATGCCAAGATGGCCAAACTTCATCTCTCATACTTTGGACATATTGTCAGGAGGGACCAGTCACTGTAGAGGGATATCATGTTTGGGAAGATGAAGGGTCAGAAAAAAAGGAAGACCCCAAATGAGATGGATTGGCCAAGTGGCAGCATCGATGGACTCAAGCGTGGCAACAGTGGTGAGGCTGGCCCAGGATTGGGCAGTATTTCATTCTGCTGTGCATAAGGTTGCTATGGGTTGGTAACGACTCGATGGCACCTAACAAAAACACCACCACCATAATTCAAATGCATTGATTCTTCTCCAGTCTTATTCATTGTCCAAACTTCCACATGCTTGAGATGAATGAAAATGCCATGGCTTGGGTCAAGCGCAACTTAGACCTCAAACTGACATCTTTACTCTTTAACACTTTTAAGAGGTCTTTTGCTGAAGATTTGCTTAATGCAATAAATACATTGTTTGATTTATTGACTGCTACTTCCATGATTGGGGAATCCAAGCAAATTGAAGTCTTTGACAACTTCAATCTTTTCTCCAGTTATCGTAATGTTATTTAACTAGTTCTGTTGTGAGGATTT
Organism: Chrysochloris asiatica; assembly: GCF_000296735.1. Classification (NCBI taxonomy): domain Eukaryota; kingdom Metazoa; phylum Chordata; class Mammalia; order Afrosoricida; family Chrysochloridae; genus Chrysochloris; species Chrysochloris asiatica. The sequence goes on from NW_006408752.1 coordinate 2,128,200, forward strand.
CCATTTTCTTTACATTGAGGTACAATCCATACTGAAGGCTGGAGTCTTTGATCTTCATCAGTCAGTCAGCCAAGTCCTCTTTGCTTCCAGCAAGTAAGGTTTTGTTATCTGCATATCACAGGTTGTTAATGAGTCTTCCTCCAATCCTGATGCCACATTTTTCTTCAGCTTCTCGGATTATTTGCTCAGAATACAGACTGATTAATATGGTGATAGAATACCACCCTGATGTGCACGTTTCCTGATTTTAAACAATTCGGTATCCCATTCTTCTGTTTTAATGACTGCCTCTTGGTCTATGTACAGGTTCCTCATGAGCACAATCAAATGTTCTGGAATACCCAGTCCTCCTAATGTTATTCATAGTGTGATGTGATCGACACAGTCGAAAGCCTCTGCATAGTCAATAAAGCACAAGTAAACACCTTCCTGTCCTATGTCCTAGACTTGCCTTGTTACTTCCACAGGCCACTTACTACACTGTTGGCTTACCGCCTCTGTCAGTGAGTTCTAAATACCAGAGGGCTTCAAAAAGTTCATGGAAAAATGTAATGGAAAGATAATGGAAGTTTTTCACGAACTTTTTGAAGTCTCGTCTTACCTCCAGCCTTGAGCGTTCTCCCAGGTCCCATGCTGCATGTCTCCACCCCTACTTGCACATGCAGCATGACAAATGGAAGGGGTAACTCTAGTCAATGCTTCAGGCTCCCTCATCCAATAGCAAAGTAACTGGCTCATAAAATGTACCAGACACGTGTTATTGACGTTTTATCTCACTTGGTTCTCACCGCATCTCCATGGGGGAGGAATTAACACTATGCCCAATTTACAGCTAAGAAAACTGATATTTTGTTGTTGTTAAGTACTGTGGAGTTGGTTCTGACTCAGAGACCCTACACGGGGTTTCCAAGGCTGCAAGTCTTTACGGGAGCAGAAAGCCACATCTTTCTCCCGCAGAGCAGCTGGTAGTTTCGAACTGCTGACCTTGAGGTTAGCAGCCCGATTTGTAACCACTACGCTATAGATAATCTGTATAAGTTCACTGTATATATAAGTAACCTGTATAAGTTCACAACTGGGAAGTGGAGCTTGGATCCAAATCGTCAGGTGCTACACTCCTAGCTACTGAGATCTTTGCTTCCCTTGTTAGCCCTGTTTCCTTCCTAATTCCTATTTGGTAGTAACATCAGGGACGTTAACGTTTACTGAGCGCCATGTGCTGGTGCTTTACTAAATGCTTCCTTAAGAATAATTAACATGCTACGCAATGACCCTATGAGGCAGGTGCTGTCATGCTTGCTTAGTAAGTGGAGAGTCAAGTTCTGGGGAGCTAAGTGTTTGAACACCAGTTTGACAGACCCTGTTCTGTTGAATCTATTTCTACAAAATTCACCTGCCTTCCTTCTGATGCCGCCTGTGAAACCGGGTTCCATTAATCATTCATTTGGAGACGATCTTTCTATCCTTGTTTTTTCCCCAAACTTAGCCAAAAAAAGATGTTAAGCCAACATTTATTATATAGATCCCTGCTCAAAAGCCCTCTGAGAGGCGCCATCAAGGCAAGCAATCAAGTCCCTTCAGGACAACCCCCCCCCCCCCCCCCCCGACTGAAACTCAAAGGGACAAAGGGAACACATGAGCAGGCACATAAGTTTGCCAGGGACCATGTTGATCAGCTAGTTAGTGGAAGAGGGGGAAAGGTAGCAATGAAGATAACAGGCTGAGTTCAAACACATTGCATAGATTCCCAGCCACCTGGAGATAAGAGAAGAGGAAGGGCTGGTTCTGAAGTGTGGTGAGACCTGGGGACTCCTGAGCCCAGGGACAAGCCCATGGAGAGCTAGAGCTAAGAGTGAAGCATCCAGCCATATGAAGTGAGGGCACAAGAACACCCAAACTTGAACATAGTACTCCTTCGACCTAGCCTTGATGGCTTGATGATCAGAACTCGACTAGAAGAAGATGAAAAAAAACAATTTTTGATAAAGGAAACAAGTGTAAATTGCTACAGTTTGATGAACTTGACCTATACCAACTGAGAGGGAAGGAGTCTTCACATCAAGTATCAATTCTATCCCCTCTGTATACAGGTTTGAGAGGGATGGGCAACTTAGACACTGGCTACCTAAAATGGGGATGGTGGTGGTGGTTATAAAGGCACTAAGCGACTGGATTACAAAGTTTCATGAGAGAGTTCAGTTTCAGAGTGTGGGGGTAAAGGTGGACTCCCCACTGGATAGTTTTCATGTTGTCTTAGAAGGGTCTGCTGAAAGGAGATTGGGGTAAGATTCTTATGATTAAAAAGCGAATAATTGCTACCATGACTAATTGCGATTGTCAAAACTGTAAAGGTAGAAGTTTTGTAACAAAAAGGGGGGAGTCATTAATCTTATAGTCTAGGAACAGAGGACCCCAGGACCAGGGAGAAGAGCACAAACGAAATGCCAGACCTTATTCAGAGAAGCAGCGACACCAGAGATGGAGGCAGAGATGAGGACATGGAGAGAGGGAGCAGCTGAGGACTCTAGATTTATGGAAAGAGAAAGGTTGTGTGCTGGCGCCCAGGAGGCAGGTTTGCAGAATGTGCCCTTTGGTTGTTTAAATGATTATATATTCCTAAATGTTTTTGTGTACCTCGCCCCACCTGCACCCCCCAAAACCCAAAGGGTATAGAAGCAAATGCTGTTGAATGAAAATGCACGGAAGAGATTGTAATCAATTACCATGAGTGTAAAACCAATGTATCTATCATTCAATTCACACACAAAAATTAAAAAAAAAATTTTTTTTAAAGCCATCCAAGATCAGTAAAGCGTTGGCTTTATCCCTGACATTTGAATGTTGCTCCTCCAGCCCCTTACCATGCTGGCACCATACATAGACAATGTGCTGAGCCAAATTGGACTCCTACTTCTTCATGATGTGCTCTGTCTTGGCACCTCTGGCCTCTCTTTATCCTTCTTCCACTTAGAAAACTACTGTTGATGTGTCGATCTAGTCCATAGGGTTCCCAAGACCACAAATCTTTAGGATAGCTGACAGCCTCATCTTTCGCTATGGAGTGGCTGGTGGGTTTGAACTACCTATCTCATGGTTAGCAGCAAACATTTAACCCACTGTGCCACAAAAAGCCACATTCCGTTTCCAAGTATCAAAAATCCCTCCCACTTTAAAAGACCAAATTCAAATTAGAATGTTGCATGATGGATTTCTCCATTTGTTGTTGTTAAGTGCCACTGAGTTGGTTCCGATTCATAATAACCCTCTATAGGGTTTCCAAGGAGTGCCTGGTAAGCTTGAACTGCTGACCTTGCGGTTCAAACTGACTTTGCAGTCCAGCGCATTAATCCACAGCTCCACACCAGGACTCCTAGTTTCTCCATATGTAGAGGCAATTTCTTGCTTCTTTGAACTTTCACAGCGCTTTGTATCTTACCTTTAAAGTAGGTCAGTCACCTGGTTTAGCGCTGTAGGATCAAAACTGGAATGTGAACCACAAGGTCAGCAGTTCAAACCCACCAGCTACTCCTTGGAAACCCTATACAGGGTCACTATGAGTCAGAATCGACTCAACGGCACTTAACAACTTAAGCATATGGCTATTTGGGTTCCTGGTTCTCTTGCCCTGTGCCTTGGGGTAACATGGGGCTTACTCATCGTATTTCCCACAGTGCCTTACATAAAATAGATGCTTAATATCTGAGGCCTTAAAAGGACTCATGAAGATTTTTTATAACCTGGTTTTTCTGTCATTATTAATTCATCATTTAATTTCATTCTGGGTATATGAAAGTAAATTCGTAACAGAAAAAAATAGCCTCAAAGTAATAATTTTTAAAAGTTGCTTAGTCAGTAAAGATTTAAAAAGTGACAGTTGTGGACTATTTGGTTTGAATCCAACTAAATACTTGAGTGTATCATTCATTATCCTGAAAGTTACTTTTTCAATGACATGAGAAAATGTGTATGAACTGTTGAATAAAAACGGATTTGCTCTTTAAGCTTTCCATGAATCAACAGTTTTATCCTCCCCCCTTTTCATTATTTGAGGGAGTTACAGAAAGTTTGTGTAAACATGGAATTAAAAGATAGTGATATTTTTCCATGGATTTTTTGAAGCCCCCCTCATATATTGCCCCAGTCTAGAAAAAAACAGGAGGGAAAAAGAAATCTCCAAATCTGTTGCCTTTTTGTTAGCATTTAATGTATTCTTTAGTGTTTTTTCTTTTCTCTTCACAAGTTTTACATTATTTTAAACATAGGATTTTTTTTCTTTTTTAAGTATTAAAATTCAGCTTTTCTAAATGGGTCTATGCAAAAACCATGTAGGAACCACGTCTGACTTCCTCTGGCTTCATAAGGGGGAAGAACTAAAATCAAAACCAACCCAAGGCGGATTCCTGGGAAGCAGAGGCCAGATATGCCTCCACCCTACAACCTTCTTTATCCAATTCTGATATCAACCAGCCCTCAAGCATTCTCTGCTTTACATGTGAGTTCAACAACCCACTGCAACAATACTCATGATTATGGGGTTTATTCTGATCTTCAGGATCAGAAACACCACAGGATTAAGGTAGTTTTCCAGTCAGGAATGCCTCTTCTTTGCCATACTGCAGGCACGCCTCACTTCTGTCTGCCGCCTCTCAGCCTTGTGGCCCCTTAGGTTCTGCCCTAATCCGGCAAGTGTTAGAAACTCTTTTAGTCAGTCTGTGAATGCCCAAAGGGCACATTCTGCAAACCAGCCTCCTGCATGTAGTACTCACTTAGTGTACGGACCTTGAAGCCCACAGCTGTTCTGTCTCGATGCCACCACCTCTGCCACCACTTCTGCTGTCGCTGCTTTTCTAGGTAGAGGTCTCACAACTCTTCTTTCTTGATGGTCCTGGGATCATCTATTCTTGCTTCTAAAATGGCGCCTTTTAATCCTAGTGGGACGGCCAAACTAACCAATCCCAATGCTAAGAGTCCTGTAACCCCTGTTACATGGTCCCACCCAATCACTTGGTGGGAATTAAAGATTACCTTGGGTAGAAAAGCTGTATCAACTAAATCCAAGGTACCACAGCCTCTAAGATCTCATTTAGTAATCTTTAGAGGAAGAACAACAATAACAACAAAAACACAGCTGCAAATGTTCCTATCCTGTTAAAAACGCTTAACTAATACGCAAATCTTTGAGCCTTGGGATAAAGGCTGATGGAAGCCTGAGTAGCCTATTGAAGGGACAGAGAACAACTATCCTCCGTGTTCACTGAGTGCTGATTGTGGGGGTGGAGGGAAGAGATTTTATGTACTTTTTTATACACTGATCTTATACACTTCTGCATTATTGTAGTGCGTTATGCCAAGCAGGAACTTTATAGAATTATTAAGATCATTTACATATTGCAAGTGAAACATCTTCACCATTGGCATTCAGCTTTCGCAGTTATATAAACAAAACTCCCAACACAAGGCAGAATAAAATCTCCACTTCCAGAAAAACCTAGAAAGAAATGGAGCTCTTATCCAACCCAACCCCATCATTTGCCAGGTAAGGAGACTGAATACCAGACAGTGACTTGCTCTTTCACCCAGGAGAGTCAGTAAGAGTTCTGTGTGGTCACTGCAGTCACTTGGCCCCAGCCTTTGGCAATCTGTAGTCTGTCTCTTTAGCTCTGAGTCAAGGCACAAGCTCTCCCCGCTGAACTGGCATCCCGAAGTAGCCAAGCAATGGGATTGGACCATGTAGGCATGTGTTCAGGGACTGAATCTGGCCTGTGGCTGTGGCACTATTTGTTCACAGAGGGTTGTCCCTGATTGGTGACAATGATGACAAGCCTAGTCTACACATCATCAGGGTTTCCCATAGTTGACTGGGCTCATGTACAGCACCACCTCAATGCTGCCTTGAGGGATACATCTAAGTGGATGACCGGAACTGGGAGACTGTGAACTTAGTACCTGCCAGGAAGTAGTGATTTTTCACCTCTTTGGATTGGAACTTAACAGAGAGGAAGGGGTATAGGTAAAAAAAAAAAAAAAAAGGATTAATAACCTAACTTGAAATGCCTAGAGGCCTTTAAGCAGTTAAGTGTCATCCTTAGAGGCTAAAAGAGAGAGATCTGGTTTGAGGAGAGGCTCAAAATCAGTCCCAAGTTCCTCCGAAAGTGTAAGTTCCTTAGAAGGATTGCTCAGAGCAGTTGTACACAAGCCACAAGATTTTCCCAAATCATCATGCACAATGACTGCATTTTTTATCAAAAGATAAAATGTCCTAATTGGCTAAATGAACTGCTGTAGTCAGAATCCAATGTGATTTATGCCTACAAAGTATTCTGACTCTTACAAGTGAATGTATGAGAACCTAGTCATCACAGTTCTTCCCTTCAGTTAGGCACCTTGGAAGACTACATAGTCTAGAAAAGCGTCCATCCTTGCACCATTTCTGATGCCTTCAGAACCTCGGGCATGTTCTCTAAAACCTCCGTAAGTTTGAGGTCCATTTTCAGCTTTCTAGGATATATTGGATTTTTGAGAAGAGCCCGTTCCTGGTGAATATGACAGATGAGCCAGATTAGCAATCTTTGGCTAGCAGGTGAGGTTATAATAAAAGTCGTGCTGATTCTTTTTGTGGGGTCTTGATAGGGTTATGTTCATGTTAGAGCTTGAAGCCCATTTTAGTGGGGTTATGATGTGAATGAATTCAGGTAGCACTGGGAGTCATTACATATTTAAACAGTGTCAAATGTTTCTTTTTATGAAAATCTTAACTATGACATTCTCTGAAATCTGATTTCATAAAATGAGGCTTTAAGGAAAAACATTAAATGCTAATGAAAGCTGTATTATTTCCGTATATATTCTCCTGGGCTTCTGGTCAAGGTAAGTGATGATCGGATGAAAACGCTGGCAACCTTCCTGCCCTCTGAAGTCTACTAAGAATTGGAAGCTAAGTAGCACTTTGTCACAGGTTTCATACACTTAATAATATTCTACCAACTTCGCCCAAAGCTGTCTCTGCTTTCTAGACAATGGAATACCATGGCATTTTAACATACATGAATAAAGCTAGTTTTTTGCTGGAAGAATTTTAGAAAAGTCATTCTAACTCAGTAGGGAAAAGGTATGGTTTGTCTCTATTCACATTAACGTTCCCACATGTATCTGTTCCTCACTCTTCAGAGACTTTTGATTTAAATGTTCTTCATTAAAATTCCAATTTCCCGTTGGATCTGATTCATGCTGCATTCTTTCTATACTTCAATCATGGTGTTGTTGCTAAGTGTTGTTAAGTGGGTTCCCCCTCATAGTGACCAAATAAAAATGTATATGAATTATTGAATGAAAAGCAAGTCTGCTCAGTAAACTTTCATCCAAATGAAAAAAATTAAAAATTTAAATAATTCATACATATATAATGGATGGAGCAGGCAGAGTCACCATTGATCTAAGGTAATTATCACAAGTCTGTCAGTTTATCAAACTGGGGTGGCTTGTGTGTTGCTGTGATGCTGGAAACTATGCCACCAGTATGAAATACCAGCAGAGTCACCCATGATGGACAGGTTTCAGCTGAGCTTCCAGACAGAGTAGGAAAGAGGAGACACAGCTACTTTTGAAGGTTTAGCCACTGAAAACCTTATGAATACCAGCAGAACACTGTCAGATATAGTATATAGTACCAGAAGAGGAAAACCTTGTGAATGGCAGTAGAACACTGCCAGATATAGAACAGGAAGATGTGTTCCTCAGATTGGAAGGCACTCAAAATATGGTTGGAGAAGAGCTGCCTACTCAAAGTAGAGTTGATTTTAGTGAGGGCGATGGAGCAACGTTTTCAGGAACTTCATTTACTAATGGAGCACAACTAAAAATGAGAATAGCAAACATCCATTACAAATCAGCACATGGAATGCATGAAGTATGAATCTAGGAAAACTGCAAGTTGTCAAAAGTGAAATGAAACACACAAAAATCCATAACCTAGGCATGAGTGACCTGAAATGGATTGGTATTGGACATTCTAAACCAGACAATCATATGGTTTACTCTGCCGGAATCACAAATTGGAGAAATGGTGTTACATTCGCTGTCGGAATGAACCTTGAAGTACATTGCTGTCTATGACAGGGTAATATCCATAAACCAACAAGGAAGCCCAATTAATACAACTATTGTTTAAATTTACATACCAACCACTGTACTGCTGTTGTTCGATGTCATCGAGTCGGTACTGACTCAAAGTGACCCTGTGTACAACAGAACAAAACACTGCCTGGTCCTGGGCCAACCTCACAATTGTTGCCACGCTTGAGCTCATTGATGCTGCCACTTTGGCAATCCATCTCACTGGGGGTCTTCCTCTTTTTCTCTGACCCTCCACATTACCAGACACGATATCCTTCTCCAGCGACTGGTTCCTCCTAACAATATGTCCAAGTATGACAGATGAAGTTTGGCCATCCTGGCCTCCAGGAGCACTCTGGCTGCACTTCTTCCAACACAGATCTGTTTGTTCTTTTGGCAGTCCATGGCACTTTCAATATTCTCCT
>NW_006408752.1:2137726-2138959 GCF_000296735.1 Chrysochloris asiatica
GCATTTCTCAAGCTGAAAGAATGGAGAAAACATTCATGCCTTGATTTGAAATACTGAAGGATTCTATGGGCAAAATATGTAGTGATGCAAAAAGCATTAAAACAAAATGGAACGCATACACTGAGACACTACCAAAGAGAAATGGTTGATGTTCAACCATTTCAAGAGGTAGCATGTGATCAAGAACTAATGGTACTAAAGGAACCAAGTTCAACCTGCACTGCTGAAGGCACTGACAAAAAACAGGACTTTAAGAATGGACAGAAAACAAATTTAAATGTTTCAACAAATTGACGCAGCACTGGAGGCGCTCACTCATCATCTATGCAAAGAAATCTGAAAAGACAGCTACCTGGTCAATTGATTGGAAGAGATCCATAATTATCCCATTCCCTAGAGAGGTGACCTAATGGAATGCAAAAATCATCTAACAGAATCATTCATATACGTAAAATTTTGCTGTAGACAATTGAAAACTAGTTGCTGAAGTACCTCAACAGAGAACTCAAGCTGGATTCAGAAGAGGATGTGGAACTAGGGATATCATTGTTGATGTCAGATAGATCTTGTCTAAAAGTAAAGAGTACCAGAAAGCTGTTTTCTCATACTTTATTGACTATGCAAAGGCTTTTGACTGTAGATCATGACAAACAATGGATAACATTGTGAAGAATACGTATTCCAGAACACTTAATTGTGGTCATGAGAAACCTGTATATAAAGACCAAGAGGTAATTGTTAGAAGATAACAAGAGGATGCCAAACGCAGGAAAGGTGTGTACCACGGTTGTATTCTTTTACCAAATTCATTCAGTCTGTATACACACTATCTGTGGAGCTGGACTATATGAAGAGCATGACATCAGGATTAGAGGAAGGATTGACAACTTGAGATATGCAGATGATACAATATTGCTTGTTGAAAGTGAAGGGCACCTGAAGTAATAGTGAAGATCAAAGACCACAACCTTAAGTATGGAATACACCTCAATGTTAAGAAAACAAAAACCCTCACAAATGTATCAATAAATAACATGATAAATGGAGGAAAGACTGACGTTGTTAAAGACTTCATTTTGCTTGTATCCATAATTGCCTCATGGATGCAGTACATAAGGAATCAAATCAAATCAAATCAAATCAAATCTGCTACACAAGTGTTCAAGAACAAAGATGTCAGTTTGAAGACTAAGATGCACCTGATCCGAGCCATGGTATTTTCAATCATCTATA
>NW_006408752.1:2139544-2152791 GCF_000296735.1 Chrysochloris asiatica
GTCAAGTGGAGGGTAGGCGAAAAGAGGAAGCTCCCCTATGAAATGGATTGGCACAGTAGCAGCATCAATGGGCTCAAATGTAATCATTGGATAGCAGTGTTTCGTTCTGTTGTGCATATATATGGGTTGCTATGAGTCTGAGCACCTAGCAACAATAGCAATGTAAACATCAGAGGCTGTGGCCTCAGCAAGGTATCACCATTGTCTACGTAGCCAAGATATTTAAAAAATGACTACAGATAATTTTCAAAGCAGAAGTTCATAAGAATCCCCTGGAAAGGACTGGTTCACAAACAGATCTGACGAAATTTTAAGGGAAAAAAACAAAACAAAAAACTGCCCTCCCCTCCCAACTCCACCTGAGGAATTTTGGCTTTTGAAACTTTGGAACGAATTGGACTAGTTTCAGACTAATATTCTTTTTGTAACTATCAAGACCTTCATACATTGACCTTTATATTCCTCATATGTTTCTAAAAGTAAATGTAAACTCCACAAAGGAGCTTTGTTTGTCTTACCTATTTTTGTTCACTACTATATTCCTGGTAGGTATCTCTTGATAATGCCAATGGTTTGTCTTCAACTACTGATGAGTCCTGATGTGGTGCTGTGGGTTAATGCACGGGACCGCAAGGTCAGTTTGAAGTGCCAGGTAGGCAGTTCAAGCTCACCAGCTGCTCCTTGGAAACCCTATACAGTGGCGCTATGAGTTGGAACAGACTCAACGGCACTTAACAACAGCACTAACCTAAAAGTTGATGGGTTTAAACCTACCCAGCAGGAGCACAGAGGGAAGGGCTTGCTGTCTACTTCTGTAAAGATGATAGCCCAGAAAACCCATAGAGCAGCTCTACTCTGTCATACAGTCACCATGTGTCTGGATCAAGCCCTAGTTAGTACTCATCTGCTCACCAACAGGACCACAATTTAACCCACCATAAGCTCCATGCAAGAAAGGTGTGGCAGTTTCTATATAATGTTTACAGCCTTGAAAACCCTATGGGGTAATTCTACTCTGTCCCATATGGTTACTAAATCAGAATCGGCTCAATGGCAATGGGCAAAGTGCTTCGTGGTTACTTGCTGAATTAATGCATGCTATCAAAACGCGTTCTGGTGTTAACACCACAGTATAAGTATTGGACTACCAAACACAAGGTCAGTGGTTCAAACCCACAAGCCACTAACTGGAAATCCTATACAGGGTTGTACGAGTTGGAACTGACTCAATAGCACTTAACGTCATCAAAAGTGTATATAAGTCTATCCAAAATCGAGTTTTTCTTGCAGTTCTCCATGTAGCTTCCTTGACCCCCTGTAGTATTGAAAGCCAGGATTGGCCTAGCAGATCTTCCTATCATTTCCAGATGGCTCCATTTCCAAAGTCATAACAAAATCCACCCTTCTTCCTTTGAAGATAATGGTCTGCTATTCTATTTTCTAACCATTTATCATCTACTCACCACCTGATGATTCTACAATATTCATTAAGAAAGCCAGTAAGCATCTATTGATCTCTCTTAGTCTGGAGCAAAAGAGTGATGAAAATTGAAGATGCAAGGAAGGCCTGACTAATGGAGCATGTGAACATCAATGAGACCAGAACTAGATGGTGCCCAGCTACTGCTACCTACTGCTCGCAAAGGGATCCCATGAGAAGGTCTGAGAGAAAGTGGGAGAAAATGTGGAATAAAACCCAAAATCATGAACTCAATAAAATAACTGGGCTTACTGGTAGAATACTGACTGGTGGAACCTTGAGATTATGCATAGCCTTGGGTCACCCAGGTCTGGAACTAAACTCATACCCCTGGTTCCATTTTCAGCCAAGCAAGAGACAGTCATACAGGGAGACAAGAACACTGTGAGTTACATATAACATAAAATCAATAACCATTTGAGATCAAAAGGGCAGGATTTACCTACAAGGTTCAGAAAGGTTGAGAAAGGAGGAACAGAAACAAAATAACAGAGGAAGTGAGATATTAAATTTAAATTCAGAGGACTAAAATTAGTCAGATGAAATGAAGTGTGTATGATTTGTTGAATGGAAAACTGAAGATCTGTTCTATAAACCTTCACGTAATTCATGATAAAAAGTTAGAGAAAAAGCCAGCTCCCAACTTGGTCTTCGTGTCCACAAACCAGAAACCCAAACCTACTGCCATCATCATTTGCCACTCACAACCACCCTACAGGACAGAGAAGGACAGCCCCACAGTGTTTCCAAGGCTGTAATCTTTGTGGAAGCAAACTGCTGCCTTTTTCTCCTGAAGAGCAGCAAGTGGATTTGAATTGCCAACCTTTTGGTTATCCACCAAGCACTTTAACCAATGCATTACCAGAATGCCTTTTCTTGTCCACATCAATCTATCATCACCCTGGCAGCTGAAGATGACTCATTCCTCATTCTCTTTCACTTCAGGATTCACATGTTGATGCCAGGATTCTACCACAGGCACACCTATGGTAGTCATAATAACAGTAATAACTGCTAACAATGAGGGCTTGTATGTGCCAGACAGAGTGCTAAGTGCCACACAGGCTTGGATCTCATTTAGTCACCTCAAGAGGCAGTTAGAACAAGGAGACACTGAATGGTTTAAAATCAGGGAAGGTGTTTGCTAGGGTTATATCCTCTCAGCAGATTTATTCAATCTATATGTTGAGCAAATAATCTGAGGAGTTGGATTATATGAAGAATGTGGCATCAGGACTGGAGGAAGACTCATTAACAACCCGCAGTATGCAGATGATGCATATAACCTTCATTGTCGGAAGCCAAGAGAACTGAAAATACTGATGGAGATCAAAGACTACAGCTTTCATGAAGGATTATTTTGTTGCTGTTAGGTGCCCATTGAGTCAGTACTGATTCACAGAGACACTATGTCCAACAGAACAAAACACTACCTGGTCCTAAGCCGACCTCATAATTGTTGCCACGCTTGAGCCCACTGATGCTGCCATTTTGCCAATTCATCTCTCTGGGGGTCTTCCTCTTTTTTTCTGACCCTCCACCGTACCAAACATGATATCCTTCTCCAGTGACTGGTCCCTCCTGACAATATGTCCGAAGTATGAAAGACAAAGTTTGGCCATCATGTCTTCCAAGGAGCACTCTGGCTGCACTTCTTCCAACACAGACCTATTCGTTCTTTTGGCAGCCCATGGCACTTTCAATATTCTCCTCCAACACCGTAACTCAAAGGCATTAATTCTTTTAGAGTCTTCCTGTCCAGCTTCTGCATGCATATGAGGTTATTGAAAATACCATGGCTTGGGAAAGGGCACACCTTAGTCCTCAAGCTGACATCTTTGTTCTTCAACACTTTAAAAAGGTCTTGTGCAGCAGATTTGTCTAATGCAATAAGTCATTTGATTTCTTGGCCGCTGCTTCCATGTGTGTTGATGTTGATCCAAGAACGAAGTCCTTGACAACTTCAATCTTTTCTCTGTCGGTAAGAATGTTGTTTATTGGTCCAGTGGTGAGGATTTTTGCTTTCTTGACAGTGAGATCCAATTCATACCGAAGGCTGTGCTCTTTGAGCTTCATCAGTAAATATTTTAAGTCCTCAGTAAGGATTACACTTCAATGCAAAAACTATAAAAATCCACACAACTGGACCAGTAAATTACATCATGATAAATGGAGAAGACTGAAGTTGTCAAACTTCTTTTTGCTTGGATTCCCAATCAACACTCATAGAAGTAGCAGTCAAGGAATCAAATGATGTATCGCATTAGGCAAATCTGCTACCAAAAACCTCCTTAAAGCGTTCAAGAGCAAAGATATCAGTATGAGTTTGAGAACTAAGGTGTACCTGACCCAAGCCATGGTATTTTCAATGACCTCATATGCATGTGAAAGTTGGCCAATGAATAAGGAAGACCACAGAACAATGAATGCATTTTAGTTATGGTGCTGGAGAAGAATATTAGACATACCAGGGACTGCCAGATCTGTCTTGTAAGAAATGCAAGCAGACTACTTCTTAAAAACAAAGATGGCCAATGTGGTACAATAGTAAATAATTACAATCAAGACTGACTGTGAGGTTGGAAATATAAAGGTAGACATTTTGTAACAAAAGGAGGGAAGTGGCTGACTTTGCAGTCCATGAATGGAGGGCCCTGGAACCATCAAAGGAGAAGAGTGGAGTGTGGGATCCTACCCAGAGAAGCAGTGACACGAGAGATGGAGATAGAGATGATGACGTAGACAGATGGAGCGGCTGGGAACTCTAAACCCAGAGCGGGAGAGTAGCTATGTACTGACAACCAGGAGAACGGCTTGTAGGGTCTACCATTTGGTCGGTTGATGATGCATGGAGGGGATTGTAACCATGGCAATTAAACAATATACGATAGGATGAATGTAAAACTAATGTTCTCCCATGTGAACTATCACATAATTCACAATAAAACATTAAAAACAAAACAAAGACGGTCAGACTTCAGCTCTTATACTACAGCCATGTTATCAGGAGGGACTAGACCCTGAAGGACATCATTCTTGGTAAAGTGGAAAGTCAGCAAAAACGAAGAAGACCTCAATGAGATGGACTGACACAATGGCAACTACAATGGGCTCAAATGCAACAGTAATTGTGAGGATGGTACCAGGTAGTGTTTCAATCTGTTGTGCATGAATACGGTTGCTATGAGTCAGAACAAACTTGACGACACCTAACAACAATAGCTCTCTAAAGACATTGAGACAGAGTGAGATTGAAATTAACTCAAGCGCAGATGGGGTGATGTTTTCATTTGAGCCTAGGTTAGCCAGATTCCAGTCTATGCTCTTCAAAATCCTTTGGGATGAAAAGAATCAAGATTAGATGTTCGCTTTGAGACATCTGTCACACAGCCTTTTTGATGTAGAGCAAAATTAAACCTTTTCTTACTTTCCTTAGTCACAAAACACTGACAATACATTGTCTAGCACAGTATCTGACATACCACAAATCCTTTTCCATTCACCCCAGTAACAAATCCTTGAGAATCTCCCAGACTTCCAACTCCATGTCCATATATTTAGATTCAGCAGTGAATGAGAAATACAAGGTTCCTGCCTTCACAGATATGACTCCACCTTTAAACCCCTCTACTCCTCCACTCTGACATTCTGTGATCTCTACCATGGTTTTCCCTCCACTTTTTTGCCTAGTTTATTATGACACATCCTTTAGATGTGCTAAAACAATTTTTCTTCTGGGATATCAACTTTGTTCTCCTTTGATAAATGTTCTTGAAAATCCGTATTTCTTTCGTTTAGACTACTGATCTCAGTTCACAATTATACACTGATTAGTGTGATTATGTAGCATAATTTTGTTCTGTTTCTAGATTCTTGACCTGGTCTAGTTTTGCTCACTACTGTATTCCTAGTGTCTAGCACTGGGCCTGGCTTTTACAGGCAAGAAGTGAAAGAGCAAGATGGGTTTGGGATCTGGAAAGTGGCTTGATACGGATAGAATTTAATGTGACTGAAGGAAAATGGAAGGAACTGAGCTAAATAGAAGATCTAAAGCAGGGGTAGAGGACATCCAGTCCACAGCCTTATAAGGACCACAAAATCATTTGGTCTGGTGCCAAGGCAACCATAGTTCCAGCCATTGCATTGTTGTTAAGTGTGGTTGAGTGGGTTCCGACTCATAGCGACCCTGTAGGGTTTCCAAGGAGCAACTGGTGCGTTTGAACTGCCAACCTTGTGGTTCACAGTCCAGTGCTGATCCTATAGGGTCACAAGAGTCATCACATTGTTGTTGTTAAGAGCTGTAAGTCGGTTCCGACCCATAGAGACCCTATATAGGGTTTCTGAGAAGCAGCTGGTGATCTTGAATCGCCGACCTTGCAGTTCAAAAGGCTTTCCGGTCTGGCACATTAACCCACAGCGCCACATCTGGACTCCGTCATCACATCGTTGTTGTTAGGTGTTATCAAGTCGGTACCAACTGCACAACAGAACAAAACACTGCCCAATCCTGGGCCCACCTCACTATTATTGCCACACTTGAGTCATCACATTAGGGGTGAGTTAATTAAAAGCTTGACCAAATATAGTACACTAATTTTTTTAAACTGATTATTTTGTATGGACCACAAGTGATGTTATAAATTTAGGCAGAAAAAAAGGTTCTTCACTTCTGATCCAAAGCAATGTCTTGCAAACTTTTTTGACCACAATCCATTGTAAGAAATTCAATTTATGTCACAATCCAGCACAACAGCATGTGTATGCTTATCCAGCATGTAAGTATGCATATATAAACCACCTACGGCCCTTGAGTCAGTTCCAGTTCACAGCATCCTTATGATGTAGGTTTTGAGGCTATAAATCTGTCCGGGAGCAGAAAGCCTCATCTTTCTCCCTCAGAGCAGCTGGTGAACTTGAACTGATCTTGCAGTTAGTAGTCCAATACTTAATTTGTTCCGTTTTTGTTTTCCAATTGATTTCGTAACCCAACACTGGGGTGTGTACTAGTTAGAAAAGAAGAGTTGGAGAACCACTTTAACATAGAACTATCCTTGCACTTCAAGCTAATAAACTTGGATCTCTGAGACAATACGGGACCCACAAAAGGATTTTAAGGAAATAATCTCATGAGATTACTTACAGCAAAATAACTGATCAAAAAGAGGCAGAGTGGAGGCTGGGAGACGACCTTGAGAAAAGGTTGACCTTCTTGAGGGTTCATTTATCCTCCTTCAATGTCTGACAATATCCTTTCACATCATGATACAGTTAGCTCTACCTTAGTTATTGTAATGACTACAAAGCTCTGCACAGAGGGGGATTCAACACAATTTAACCAGCCCCCTCAAACTCCACATATGGATAGTTATCTGACAAGACATTTAATTACCTGCCCATTCAGTATCCATTGTCACCCCGTTTTGCCTTGCTCATTGATCCCTGATTTTGATCCAATGGCAACATGCTCAGCCCCAGGTGATGATGGCTTAAAGTCATTTGTGACCATCGCTTTGCCCACTTTTTAAGCCTCCCTTGCAGCTGGGGGGATTGCCCCCTTCTCCAGTTGACTCTTGGCTGAGCAAAAGTCTGCTGGGAGAGCTTCTGAGTGAGCGTGTATCTCCAGACAGAATAGTAGAACACTGTTGATCTCTCTTTCCTTTTCTTCCTGTTTCAGACATGAATGCAGCTACAGAAGTCACTTTCCAAGCAGAAAATGAACCAACTAAAAGGCCATCAACAAACACTTAGAATAATAAAGCAAAAAGGCAGAAGGAAAAGTATGGGTACACATACACACTGACTCATTTTTAAGAATTCAATGGTATTTCTACATCAGATTCTGAAAAAAATAAAATGTTTTGGATCTAAGATTCAGATCAAGGATATAAATGATGTCTCAGAAAAGTAAGCAACACACTTAGAGTATGTTGTTGGAGAAAACACTTTCAACTGCTCCTGAGAATACCTTTAGGTATTGGGTCCAGATGCCTCTTGCTCCTTGCCAAGAACATACCTCTGTGCTGCAAGTTGGTAAGGTTATTTTTGTATCGTCTCTGACAGTATATTTTTACCCAATCTTTTTTTTTCCCTTTTACCTAATCTTTGAGAATATGATAAATTAAGAAATAATCTTTTACATGAATAATTGGAAAGATTTTGGGGTGAGCTATCATTTTTCTTACACTCATGACTAGAATAAAAATGAAACAACCCCAGTTAAAAATTGTTTCAAAAGATCTCAGAAAAAAAAAATTAAGTTCCCTTTTTGAAGCTAAGTGCTTCTTTTGGTTATACAATACAAGAAAATAATTTCTGTTTTTTTACCCTACTGTTGATGATCTCTCCTGTTCTCAATTTTGATAGCTTCTCATATTCTAGCAAAAACACATGTTCGATTTCTCAAAATTCACCAACTGGTAGTGTTACTGAAATAAAATATTCAAAAAGCTATTAAAGTAGTAAATTTATAACTGTGTAAGAAGTCCTGGTATGGTGCTGAAGGATAAGCAATGGACTACTAATCAGAAGATTGGTGGTTCAAACCCACCAAGACACTCCTTGGAAACCCTATATACATGGTTGCTATGAATCAGAACCGACTCAATGGCATTTAAAAACAACTGTGGAAATACACTACAGTTGAAAATACTAGGCATAAAAAACAATTTTGTACACAATCAAATCTACGCTTCTAAATAATCAGAAACAATTTACATTTATATTGTTTTTATAGTTTAAATGTGGTCTTACATACATTTTTAATTTGCTATCTAAAAGCAACATGAGATAAATATTATTCCTAGTTTACAGATGTAAATACACTCAGAAATTAATCAGTTTTATACACTACATAGTAGAGCCCTCAGGCATTATATATGCAAAGGATTTAGTAATGCAAATACCATGTTTCTATTTTTATCATTATTCCAAAGTGATAAGAGAACAATGAAAAATAGCTTCCCCCATCCAACAGAAGTCCTGGTGGAACAATGGTTAAGTGCTCAGCTGCTGAGCAAAAGACTGGTGGTGCAGAGCAGCTGAGGCTCCATGACAGAGAATCCTGACCATCGCTCCCACAAAGATTACAGACACACCAGCAATAACAGCGAAGTTCAAAAGAGCAGAGGGCAATAAATACTGGCAAGGATGTGGAGCGACTGGGTCATTACTACACTGCTGGTGGGAATGCAAAATGGTCTAACCACTCTAGAAAACTGTATGGCGCTTCCTCAGAAAGTTGGAAATAGAAATACCTTATGATCCAGCAATTTCTCTACTTAGTATAGATCCACAAGAAATACATGAGTCAGAAACACAAGTAGATATATGCATACCAATGTTTATCGCTGCACTATTCACAATAACAAAAAGATAGAGACGGTCTAAGTGTCCATTAATGGAAGAATGGATACATGAACTTTGGTCCATAAACACAATGGAATACTACTTGAAGAGTAACAATGAAACTGCAAAGCACCACATAGCATGGATGAACCTTGAGGGCATTATGCTGAGTGGAATTAGTCAAGAAATGACAAATATTGCATAAGGCCATTACTGAAAGATGTCCATACTAGAAGAAAACATTCTTTGTTGGTTACCAGGGGTGAGAGGGAGGGGACAGTAAGGCACAGATTGGGGATAGTCACATCATAGCTTGGGTTAAAAGGAGGGCAATATACAAGGAAGGGGAGAGCTATACACAAGAAGGGGAAGGGGTGAAAGAACAAGGTAGATAGGGGAACACTTAGGTTTGCATGGGCTAAATGGGACAGAGGTACATAGTGTTGTTGGAATAACAGGACTCGAGGCATAGTCAAAACGGGTAAAAGGGGAAATAATGTTAAGGTGTTTGACTGTCTTATGAGTATTGGTTTCCCTTGCCTACTATTGTAAAACAGACACTTGAGTAGGACAGAAAGGAGTATCAGCAAACATAATTACAGAAAGCTTGTAAGCCTGTCTTCGGATTGGAATACATAAAAGGGGTTCTAGATAGAACCTGCACAATGAAATAGGATTCTTGTGGAGTCTTTGTAGAGTACAGGGCCTTAGGTGGAATCTTGAGCCTCATCCAGAGCTTTCTAAGGTGGGGCATTCCCACTTGAAAGGACATGCTGACCAGCCTAGAGAAACAGAAGATACTTCTGGAAAGAAAGACCAGCAGAGAAAAAAAAAACAAGCAGTCTAGCTTTTACAAGAACAAGCAAGCTGTTTGCCTGGGAGCTATCAAGTCCCTGAGGATAAACCCCCTTCCAAAGGGAACATGCAAGCAGGCTTGTAATCTAGCTGGTGACTGCGTTGGTCTACTTGTGAGTTGAAGTAGGGGAAAGCCAGCAATGAAGACATGGGCTAAGTTCGGCCATGTTCCACAGACTCCTTTTGACCTTGAGATGAGAGAGAGAAGAGGAAGGGCGTGCTGGTCCAGGGGAGACTTGGGAACTCTTGAGCCCATAAGACACTGACTTAGCCACAGGGGGCTAGAACTGAGAGGAAAACTTTCAGCTGATATGAAGTGAGGGGAGGCAGGCAAGAATGCCCAAACTTGCAGACAGTCCCCACTTGAACTAGCTTAGATGGCTTGATGATCAGAACTGGACCAGAGGAAGAGAAAGAAATTTGATAAAGGAAGTAAGTGCAAATTGCTACAATTTGATGAACTTCACCTTTACTTATAGATGTAGTAGCTCAAAATACCAACTTGAGAGGGAAGGAGTCTTCACATCAAGGATCAAGCCTATCTCCTCAGTACACAGGATTGATAGGGTCAAGCAACTTAGACATTGGCTACGTAAAATGAGGGGTAATAAAGGCACGAAATGACTGGCTTATAAGTTTTGAAGAGGGAGATTAGTTTAAGAGTGTGGGGGGAAAGATAGAGTTGCCACTGAATAGTTTTTATCCCATCTAGATGGGTCTGCCGAAAAGGATGGCAATAGGATTCTTTTGATTTAATAATAGTAATAATCATGACTAATTATGATTTTACAACTGTAAAGGCAGAAGTTGTGTAACGAAAAAGGGGCAGTAATTAATCTTACAGTCCAGGAACAGAGGACCCTAGGACTGTCAAGAGGGAAGAACATGAGCCAAACATGGGATCCTAACCAGATTAATAGGTGTACCAGAGATGGAGGCAGAGGTGATAGCTTGGAAAGATAGAGCAACTGAGGACTCTACAGACTCCTAGAAAGAGAAAGACTGTGTGCTGGCAGCCAGGAGGCTGGCTTACAAAATGTGCCCTTTGGTTGTTCAAATCATTATGTATTCCTGCATGTTTTTGCATAAGTCACAAAAAGGGGTGGGGGGTGGAGGGAAATAGAGGCAAATACTGTTAACCGATGGCGCATAAAGGGGGTTACAATCATTGCAATGAAATAAAATACAATAGGTTCAGTGCGAAAGTGATATTCTGCCGTGTAACCTTTCACCCAATTCACATTAAAAGCTTAAATAGAAAGATTACAACCAGAAAACCTAGTAAGGCAGTTCTACTCTGTGGCATGGGCTTTGTTGTTTGTTGTTATTAGGTGCCATTGAGTCGGTACCGACCCATAGCAACCTTATGCACAGCAGAACGAAACTGCCCGATCCTGGGCCAACTCCACTACTGTTGCCATGCTTGAGTCCATCGATGCTGTCACTTGCCCAGTCCATATTGCTGGGGGTCTTCCTCTTTTTCTCTGACCCTCCAGCTTACCAAACATGGTATCCTTCTCCAGTGACTGGTCCCTCCTGACTGTATGTCCAAAGTAAGAGAGACGGAGTTTGGCCATCTTGGCCTCAAGGGAGCACTCTGGCTGCACTTCCAAAACGGATCTATTGGTTCTTTTGGCAGCCCATGGCACTTTCAATATTCTCCTCCAACACCATAATTCAAAGGTATCAATTCTTCTACGGTCTTCCTTATTCACTGTCCAGCTTTCGCATGCATAAGAGGTTACTGAAAACATGGGCTAGCCGTAGGCAAAATGGACTTGAGGATAACTATCAATGGAGTCCTGGTGCGGCGCTGTGAGTTAATGCGCTAGACTGCAAGATTGGTTTGAACTGCAAGGTCGGCAGTTCAGACTTACCAGCCGTTCCTCGGAAATCCTGTCAAGGTTCGCTATGAGCTGGAACCAAGTTGATGGCACTGACAACAATAATCAACAATAATCATGGTTAATATTACAGACAGTTGTATATACTAACTTAAATGAGTAAGATGGACCAGAAGTCAAATCTATTTTGGGGTCCTATGTTACAATGGGGAGTCCTGGTGTAGCACTGTGGGTTAATTCACTGGTCTGAAAAGTCATTTGAACCAAGCTCACCAGTTGCTCCTTGGAAACCCTATACAGGGTTGTCAGGGGTCGGAATCAACTCGACGGCACTTAACGACAACATTCAGTCTATACTGAGCAATAATCCAAGAAGCTGGATTATATAAAGAGGAGCATGCATCAGGATTAGAGACTCAATTAACAATCTGTGATATGCAGATGATACACCCTTGCTTGCTAGAGGCTAAGAGGACTCAAAATACCTACTGATGAAGATCAAATACTTCAATATGGATTGCACCTCAATGTAAATTAAAGATAACAAAATTCCTTACAAGTGGACCAATAAATACCGTCATGACAAAGAGAGAAAAAGACTTACATTGTCAAAGACTTCATATTGCTTGGATCCCCAGTCAACACTCATGGAAACAGCAATCAAGAAAGAAATCAAAAGACATAATTCATAGGCAAATCTGCTTTGAAGTGTTAAATACCGAAGGACTAAGGTGTGCCTGACCTGGTAGTTTCAATGGACCTTATATACATGTGAAAGTTAGACAATAAATAAGGAAGCCTATAGAAGAAATCAATGCATTTGAGTTATGGTGTTGTCAAAGAATATTGAAAGAATTATGGAATGCCATAAGAGCAAACAAATCTGTGTTGCAAGAAGTACGACGAGAATGCTCTTTAGAACCAAGACCTTATCTCTTGTTCTTAGAACATGTCAGGAGGATCAATCCCTGAAGGAGGACATCATGCTTGGTAAAATGGAGGGTCAATGAAAAAGAGGCTGACCCCTCCAATAAGATTGACTAACACAGTGGTAACAATGAGCTCAAACACAACTGAGAGAATGGCGCAGGACGGACTAGTGTTTCATTCTGTTGTGTATGGGGTCTATGAGTTGGAACCAGATGGCACCTAACAAGCACAACACATTATTATTTAAAACCATCCTGATGGTGCAGTGGCTAAGTGTGGGACTGGTTATCAGAAGGTCGATGGTTCAAACTCACCTTCCACTTGGTGGGAGAGATGAGACTCCCTGCTCACATGGAGGATTCACACTCTCAGAAACTCTGTTGGATAGGGTACTATGATTAGGAATGGACTCAGTGACAATGGGCTTGGTTTTATGTTAAGAAAGGAATAGTTAAGTATTTGGCTGTTAATCTAAAGATTGGCAGTCTGACTCCACCAGCTGCTGCATGAGAGAACATGTGTGTCTGTTTCCATAAAGATTAGTTTTAGAAACTATAGGGCAGTTCTACTCTGCCCTATCCGCTGCTCTGAGTTGGAATCGACTTGATGGCGGCAATGGGCTTTATGCTGTTATGGGAGTTCCTTGGGTCATGCAACTGATTAACACAGTTGGTTGCTAATCAAAAGATGGAGAGTTTGAGTCTACCTGGAGATGCCGCAGAAGAAAGGTCTGGCAACTTTTTGAAAACCCTGTCAATGGAGACTCTATGGAACACAGTTCTACTGACACTGAG
>NW_006408752.1:2153512-2158142 GCF_000296735.1 Chrysochloris asiatica
CTCCATATATATATATGTAGGACCTTTTCTTGTTCCCTATTTCCCTTTTTTCTGAAATGGAAATCCCAAAGGTAGTGTCTGTCTCTCTGAATTATTTTTTCTGCTGTACTATTTTTTCTTCTCTAGAATTTTGTTTTCCCCATTTCTTTACCTTATAGTATTTCTTTGTACAATACAAGGGAACTGTAGCTTAAATTCATGGTCAGAAAGGGGCAGTTCCAGTGTTAATTCCAACA
Source organism: Chrysochloris asiatica (assembly GCF_000296735.1). Taxonomy (NCBI): domain Eukaryota; kingdom Metazoa; phylum Chordata; class Mammalia; order Afrosoricida; family Chrysochloridae; genus Chrysochloris; species Chrysochloris asiatica. The sequence goes on from NW_006408752.1 coordinate 2,153,749, forward strand.
AAAAGCTTAGAGAAAGTTGAACAGAGGGAAGAATAGTACTAACCACCAGACAAGTGACACCTATTCCCAGCAGGCTGCAGTGCACTTCTCTGATATTTCAGGTTACCTTTTTGTCACTGCTCTGCCAACTTTAAGATGGAACTGCTAGCTGGTCCTATGTTCAAAACAGACCAATGTATTAAAATTTTTGTTTCAATGAATCACTCTTTTCAATGTTAATATTGTTTTTATTGCATTTGAGTACATTTGCAATAAATGTCTTGAGTTTGAGGCCCTGATTAGGTCATCTGTTTGCACTAGCAATCAGATTTCTCTGGCACAACTCCATTGCCAGCAATGGGATTTATCAAAACTACATATGCCAGCACACTGAATATTTTAATACTGTACTCAGTTGTTCATATCTAAATATAGCTCATTAGCTATGAAACAAACCAAAAGTAAATGCTTAATATATAGTACAAATCAATAGATTCTTCACAGAAGAAAACAACAAAAAGCTTAAACTTTCTACAATATGTCACCTGTTCATCAGTTCTTCAATGATATTACTTAAGTTATTTCAAGGATAATTAAATTTATGCAGCACTACCCATCTCAACACTTTTGATCTAGGTTCTAAAGGGTTTTGATAAACAAGGATGCACATGGCCAGAACCGTTTCTCATAAAGTTCTGTAGTTTTTTGTTGTTGTTGTTGTTGTGCATCTTACAGAAATGAGTAAGAGGAGACAGGATGAAAATACAAGGACAAATGTACAGTTAGGGCAGTAGTGGTTACAGGCTTATATGGACATCTGTTGATATGAATGAAGGACAAGATAAAATAACAAAGTTTGATAACCTCATCCATGTCCTGTGAACTTCAGTCCACTACGGCATAACATGATTCAGTCAGCATTTATTTTAAAAAAACTGTTTTTGAAAGCTGCAAAGTTTAGCAATGTAACTAAATCGTACTTTATTACACATTTTTGAGTCCTGAGGGGGCAATTATGCCACTTGTGTGTCTAGAGGACAAAGCTCAGCAGTAGTCGTTTCCAAAGTCCTTCTAAAGTCTGACCTTTGTTCTCTGATTGACCTTCACTCTGTACTTCCTTTTACCCAAGGCATAGATCCTGGGGCATCTTTTTGAGGTTTAGTTTCTGGGAAGTTTTCAGCAAACCTCTCTCGTGCTTTATCCCAGTTCTTTTTGTTCTTGTTTTGAAGAAGGTGAACATCTTCAATTGAGGATCCTTTCCCTGTCCCCAAGCCTGCATGAGCTCGCCGAAGCTGAAGCTGAATCTGTTGAGCAAACATGTATTTCAGAGTTTAAACAGTCTACTTCTAACTATAATTCTTTCATTTATTAGTGATTGGTGAAAAATAAGAAACATTCTAAACTTGACAAATGCATCAGAAACATACAGAAGGGCACATCATATACACTAAACTCATTTTCTACATTGTCCTACCTTCAGTAAGTTCAGTTGATGCTACAAAAAATAGTGTATCCCTTGAACAGTACTAACTCACCAAATTTCACACACCAAATTTCACAGAGATGCTGCAGAACAGGGTATCACATTTTAGCCAGAAATCAACAGACATTATTTAAATTTACTGTTCTGTCCTCATTTAAGTGAACATGTAAGTTAAACATTCAAACTCATTAAAAAAAAATCATTGTTTATTCCCATAACCAAGAGGAGGATTTCTCCTTATTTGGAGAACACCTTAAATCACCAGTTAGTGAGGGCCTAAAAGCCCTGGTGTGGTGCTGTGGGTTAATGCACTGGATTGCAAAGTTTGTCTGAACTGCAAGGTCGGTGGTTCAAGTTCACCAGGTGCTCCTCAGAAATACAGAGTTGCTATGAGTAGGAACGACTTGACGGCACTTAAAAACAACAACGTTATGTTAGGGGCTTTACAGTCATGACACCCCTGAAAATAATTATTCTTACTATCTCCAGTTTGGGGAGCATGGTGGCCCATACAATAAGCACTAGAGTGCAAACCACAAGGTCCTTGGTTTGATCCTGCCAGTCTCCCTGAGGGAGAAAAATGAGGTTTTCTGCTCTAGAGAAGATTTAAAGCCTTGGAAACCACCACACAGGGTAGCTACGAGTCACATCATTTAACAACAAAAACATCCTCATTTTGCTTATGAAAATTAAGATTTAAAAATTCCCAAAGTTACATTAAGAAAAAAAATGATAGAGCATATATTCTAATCTAGGTCTGACTACAAAACACATATTCTTTCTAATCTACATCAATGAAACTGAGCACAACGATGTTTTATGAACACTGATTCACCTATTATTTAAGTATTGTTGCTGTAGTTAAGTGTTGTCAAGTTGGTTCTGTTCAAGTTCTTTTTTTGCCTTGTAGTATGGGTATCTTAAGCTTTTACAATAATGGTCTTATGCAATATTTGTCCTTTTGTGACTGACTAATTTCACTCAGCATAATGTCCTCAAGGTTCATCCATGTTATGCGGTGGCTTGCAGCTTCCTTGTTGTTCTTCCAGATATCATGATAGTCCATTGTGAGTAGGTACCAAAGCTTGTTTACCCATTGATGGGCACTTAGGCTGTCTACATCCTTTTGCTATTGTGAACAGTGTATGAACACTGGTGTGCATATACCTACTCATGTTATGGCTCATATTTCTTGTGGATCATATGGTATTTCTATTTCCAACTTTCTGAGGAAGCACCATACTATTTCTAAAATAGTGGGACCATTTGCTCATGTTGTTCTTGTTAAGTGCCGTCAAGTCAGTTCTGACTCACAGCAACTTTGTATAGGGTTTCTGAAGAACAGGTGGTGAGCTTGAATCACTGACCTTACCATCCAGCGCATTAAGCCAGAGTGCCACACCAGTTGTTAAGTGCTGTTGAGTCTGTTCTACTCATAGTAACCCTGTACAGGGTTTCAGAGGAGCAGCTGGTGGAGTTGACTGCTGACTTTGGGGTTTGCAGTCCAGTGCTTATCCTACAGTGCCACACTAGTGGAGAGTAGTTATTAAGAAAGGTTTTAGACTCATTACTTTTAAAGGTTATATGAAAGAAAATTTGGACCTACTATGAACCACAGTACTGTGGAATCAAACCAACATGTATCGTTTTCAGGTTATAACTTTTTGACAATGCCTTCAGTACTATCGGTGGGAGTTATACAGACCCATGGAGTTCTTCAATACTGTAAATCAAGACTTGAATTTTTTTATCTTTCAGTTCTTTTAGCTTGAGAAGTGCTGTGTGTTCTTGAGCTGCCCTTTGAAATTTTCTATTCAGCTCTTTTACTTCCTCATTTGTTCCATTTGCTTTAGCATCTCTATGTTTAAGAGCAAGTTTGAAAATCTCTTTTGAAATCCATTTTGATCTTTTCTGTCTTTTTAATGACCTTTTGCTTTCGTCCTGCATGATGTTCGTGATGTCATCCCACAACTGTGCCAGAATTGTATTCTTTTGCTATACTCATTTCAATCTGTATGCTGAAAAAAATAATCCGAGACTGGGTTACAGGAAGAACGTGGCATCAAGACTGGAAAAAGATTCATTAACAACCTGTGATTTGATGGTACAACCTTGCTGAAAGTGAGGAGGACTTAAAATTCTTACAAAGATCAAAGACTACAGCCTTAAATATAGGTTGAACCTCAAAGTAAAGAAAACAAATGTCCTGACAACTGGACCAATTAAGAGAATCATGATAAATGGAGATAAGATTGAAGTTGTCAAAGACTTCATTTTGCTTGGATCCAGTCAACATAGCAGTCAAGAAATCAAAAGACACTTGAATTAGGAAAATGTACTGCACAAGACCGCTTTAAAGTGTTCCAGAGCAAAGATAGCAGGTTTGAGGATTAAGATGCACCTGGCGCAAGTCATAGTATTTTCAATGGCCTCATATGAATGTGAAAAGTTGGACAATGAACAATGCAGACCGCAGAAGAAGAAACAAATCATTGTTGAATGAAGTACACTCCGATTACTCCTTATAAGCCAGGATGGCCAGACTCCATCTCTCATGCTTCAGCCATGGTATCAGGAGGGACTAGTCCTTGGAGAAGGACATCATGCTTGGTAATATAGAGGGTCGGCGAAAATGAGGAAGAACCCTTATGAGGTTAACTGGCACAGTGGCAGCAGCAATGGGCTCAAGTGTAACAACTGTGAGGGTAGCTCAGGGGTGGGCAGTGTTTCGTCCTGTTGTGCACAGGGTCACTGTGAGTTGGAGCCGACTTGACAGTACCCTAACAACAGGAGCATTTCTTTTCACAGTCAGTAGTAGCTCAATGGTAGAACTTTCTCTTGCCATGTGTGAGGATGCTCAAGCATAGTCCCCACCTGTCAGTGATTTTGTTGTTGTTACATGCCATCGAGTCGGTACCGACTCATAGTGACC
>NW_006408752.1:2161608-2164433 GCF_000296735.1 Chrysochloris asiatica
AAAAGAACCAACAGATCTGTTTTGGAAGAAGTGCAACCAGAGTGCTCCTTGGAGGCTAAGATGGCTAGGCTTCGTCTCTCATACTTTGGACACATTGTCCGGAGGGAACAGTCGCTGGAGAAGGATGTCATGCTGGGTAAGGTGGAGGGTCAGAGAAAAAGGGGAAGACCCCTAACGAGATGGAATGGCCAGGTGGCATCATTGATGGACTCAAGTGTGGCAGCGGTAGTTAGGTTGGCCTAGGATCGGACATTGTTTCGTTTTGCTGTGCATGGGGTCACTATGAGTCGGTTCCGACTCGATTGCACCTGACAACAACAACAACAAAGATTTACAGCCTTGGAAACGCTGTACAGGGTCACTATGAGATGGAACCGTCTCACAGTACAACAACAACATATGTGAAAGCAAAAATAATCACAAAATACAAGACTCATGTTATTGTAATATGCTGTATTCACTTCCATAATCTAAGAAAACAAAATACAAGCAATGAACTTCTATCTTGTATGCTTACCAACCAATAACCTTTAATGCCCTGGGCAATTATTTCTATTGTTAACATTAGAGTTTTAATAAAGAGTTAACAGAACCACTCTTTATTATAATTATGTTACAATCACTCTTTGGAAGGATATTTAGCTAGCTGGTATAGCTCTGTGGATTAATGTGCTGGACTGCAAACTTGGTTTGGACCTGTAAGTTCAAGCTCCTCGGAAACCCTGGTCTCTATGGGTCAGAACTGATGCAACGGTACCTAACAATAGTGTTGCTTCCAAAACTACTAAACTGGGTTAGTAAAAACAGAGCTAATGAGTATCTTTCCTATTAGAATGAAATCTAAGTTCCAATGTCACATAGCTAAATTATTATATAGAAAAATTAACTACAGTAAAATCCGAGAAAGTTGGAGTCTGTGTAAGGCAGAGACCTCTCAGAGAAGGAAACTAAAATATTTTCCATTGACAAAGGTGGAAAATGTGTGACATGTGGAGATACAGTGGAGTTCCGGCTCTCACAGGCTTCACTGTATAGTCACAATTTACTAGGCTAGGTATCAATTTCCAAATGTATAGCATTTGATAATCAGTTTTATTTAAAATAATATTCAAGGAAATATAAATGTATCTAATACACTATTATACCAATCACATAAAGGTTGACTGTTATTGTTGTTAGGTGTCATCGAGTTGGTTCCTACCCATAGTGACCCTGTATAGGGTTTCCTAGGAGTGGCAGTAAGCTTGAACTGCCAACCTTACGGTTCAAATGACTTTGCAGTCCAGTGCATTAACCCACAGCGCCACACCAGGACTCCCACATAAAAGCTGATAACTTTGTAAAAATCTATCACTATATAAAATTCTGGACTCCTGGTGTGGCACTGTAGGATCAGCACTGGACTGAGAACTCCAGGTTGGCAGTTAAAAGTCATTAGTCACTCCTTGGAAACTCTATATAGAGTTGCTATGAGGCGGAACTGACTTGACAGCCATTAACAACATCATATGATATTACCTAGGAGTTCTGGTGTGGTGCTGTAGGATCAGTACCGGACTGCGAACCACGAGGTTGGTAGTTAAAACCCATTAGTCACTCGTCTATACAGGGTTGCTGAGTCAGAACCGACCTGAAGGCACTTAACAACAACAGTATCATCTGGGTTAGACATAAAGCTGATAACATGTAATTTTGCATAACACACTGGTGAATCAGAGAAAAAAGGCACCATACCCAAATGTAACAATACAACACGTACCAAAAGTTTCATCTTTCTTATCAAGGCGAAGGTGAGCTCTAACCTGCCCAGGTTCGCAGCCATCACAGGTATCACTGCCTGGGTGAATGTGAAAGGACAGCACCGTCTCTCCAATTTTCACTTCATCTCCGTGCTCAAGAACATACGGATCACATTTAGCTTTAGGCTGGAGGAGGGAAAAATCACAAGTTGGTTATAATACAGAGTGGTGATTTTACGTCCACGGTAAGTCATATCTGGCTATAATGAAAAATATTATTTGACATGGCTTTTTGTGATAGATTCACATTGTATACACATGCGTACATTTCTACAACTTCACAGATGTTCTTCTATGAGAGAAGAGGGGAGCTAAACTGAGCATCTTATCATTTTTACTGATCAAATCTACCCTTTATGTTCAATGCCACCAGAAATAGCCAAACCAAAACTTCAAATAAACCACTATCAAAACAATAACTAATTAAGAAACTGGAATACAATTTTTTATTGCATGTACTGTGCCCAAATAACGTGCACATGGCATATAATATGTATAGAACACTCAGAAAAAATGATATGTGCAAGGGAGTTTCATGGTTTGTTAAAAAAAAAAAAAACAAAAAAAAAAACTATGTTATTTGTGTAAAAAATAGCAATAAAAAGTGTATCATATCTCCCTTTTTTTCCTTGATAATTCAGTTTTGTCTCATTGCTTATTCTATTAAGAGTAAGTCTTTCCACTCTTCCATATATTTTATCATGTGCCAAGCACTTGAGAGTTATCTAGAGAGGCATATCTGTCTTAAGGAGTTTACAATTTAGCAACATTCACATTAAAACAAATTTTAAAAAGAATGTTATCTCTAAACAGGTCTAAAATACATCGATATTTAAGAATAAAATCAAACTGCCAACCTTGTGACTCACAGTCCAGGTAGCGTAGTGGTTACGAATCGGGCTGCGAACCTTAAGGTCAGCGGTTCAAAACTACCAGCTGCTCCGCGGGAGAAAGATGAGGCTTTCTACTCCCGTAAAGATTTACACCCTCGGAAACCCTGTACAGGGTCGCTATGGGTCGGAACCG
>NW_006408752.1:2164533-2173327 GCF_000296735.1 Chrysochloris asiatica
TTCTATTTCATCCTCACTGGTTTTTTTGGTAGGTGTGTAAATTTGAATAACAGTGGTATTAACTGGTCTTCTCTGTAGGTGCATAAATATTATAACCTATCACAGAAAGCACTGTACCTCATACCTGATCTTGATATATTCTTTTTGATGATGAATGTAACACCATTCCTTTTCAATTTGTCATTCCTGGCATAGTAAACCATGTGGTTGTCAGATTCAAAATGGCCAATACTAGTCCATTCCAGCTCACTAATGCCTTAAGATACTGATGCTTATTCCCGCCATTTCATTTTTGACAATTTCCAATTTTTCTAGATTCATACTTTGTACATATTTCTGTGATGCTGATAATATTACAACGCTTCCAGATGAAGATACACTAGAAAGAAAAATCTGGTGATCTTGTGGTGAAGTGAATTGTTCATTATGTCTCATCTAGACTTAGTCTTTGTAACTCTCTTCAAACGACTCTTTTCCTGATTGGTCCAGGTAAGAGAAGGTGAGATAAGATACTGAAAGCATGACATAATTCATCTGTGGATGTTAGCAAGGTTAATTTTAATTGTAAAAACTTGAAACTCTAGCATGGGCATACAATGAACTCTCTCAGAAGCAGGAAGTGGGATCTCACTAACATAAAAGAGGAGGAGCCAGGGGTAGAACACATCTGCTGGACACCGAGATCCCTGCAAGGTGAAGCTCCCTGACTCAGGGACAGGAGGCTGTGTCACTGGAGAAGTGGCAGAGGAGAAGCAGCAGAATCAAGAACCAAAGCACATGACAGATCAGTAGACTGCCTAGGCCACGGAGCAAGTAAAGTTGAATGACTTCAAGTAGGATCCTTGCTTGTAGAGTGGGGGGTGTCTGGACACAAATAGGGGAGCTATGCTTGCTGACTCGTGGAGCTACACAGCCGAGTGCCATCAGCAGTCCTAAAACTGCCCATGCATGCCTGTGCCCACGACTGAAGAGAGGCTGTCCTGAATGGAAGAACTGTGCCTTGAGTATTTTCTGACCCTGCAACGTAACCTGTTAATTCCCTAGTAAACCTCATAACTCTTGAGTATAGAGTTGGAGTTCTGTGTGGCTACTGCAATGAAATATCCAACCAAGTGAAGACTAGAGAGTGTTGTGGGCAGAATGACTCGTACTTCATATTTTTGAAGATGTACTTCTAAAAATCAACCCAAGACAACCCTATGATCACAACGAACTAATCTAATTGATGATGAGAATGATGCAGGACTGGGAAGTTAAGGGCCTACACTATGGCAGCTACAATATAGCTTTCCAGACATTTGCTCTATATTGCTTGTTACATGATTTGATTCTTGAACCTGAGACAAACTCTCCAGATAATACATCCTGCCTTTTTGTATACAAACCCTGTGACCATTCTTGCAATAGTTATTGGAGGCATATTAAGAAGTCATTAAAAACAACTAAGACACAGAAGAACCTTTGGCTTAGGAAATAATACTTATTATCCTAGCTTCAAAGTGAAGTGGGTTAAGTGTTGAGCTGCTATCCAAAACGTCAGGTGTTCAAACCCCCCAGCCACTCCACAGGACATAGGTGAGGTTGCCTCCATAATACTGAGTCTTAGAAACCCAAAGGAACAGTTCTCCTCTGCTCTACAAGATTGGCAGGAACCAGAGCTGATGTGACCACAGGGAGTCTGAGCCCAAGCTTCACTGTAGAAGCTAGGAAATGTCTTTTTAATAAGTCATTTTTTAAAAAGCTCTAATAAAGACTTATTAAAAACATCAAAAACAATGAGCGTACATATAAGGGGGTTTTCAAAGTTAGTGGTAAATTTGAATTAAAATGTAACAGGATTTTTTCCACACTTTCTTAAGCTCCCTTATATATAAACATTATGTACACATACATATATTTGTGAATTGTCAACTCCAGGAAGGTAGAAATACTGTTTGTTTTTGCTTGCTACAACATTTCTACGTGCCTGAGACTGAGTAGCTAGACAGTAAATACCTACTGGTAAGAATAAATGGATGGTGTACATCTAAAAAAACACAAGAGAGATTGAAAGCAAATGCTGTTGAATGATGATGCATGGAGGGGATTGTAATCATCGCAATGAAACAAAATAACGATAGGATGAATGTAAAGCTGATGCTCTCCCATGTAAACTATCACTCGATTCACAATAAAAACTTATTTAAAAAAAAAAGAATAAATGAATGGAAAAGAAATGCGAGTCTTACCGGAGTTTTCATTCCTCCACCATCCTTCCCTAGGCCTTCACCCTTTTTCCAACCCATTTTCTCCAACATCTTACGACCTTTGTTGCTATCAGTGATTTCACTAAAAGAAAAATTAAGATACTTGATTTTTTAAAAACAACCAATTAGATGATTTTTTAAAAAGCTTAGTCAGTTTTAAAAACCACTTTAGGAAACTGTTAGGCAATACATAAATAAAGCTGAGGATATACAGCTGCTCCTCCACTCCTATGAATACACCTAACAGAAAAGCAAGCGCATGAGCACCAAGAGGTGTACGGATGTCTCTGCAGCAATAACACAGCCCAAACTGGAAACCCAAAGGCCAATAAATGATAAACAAATTGTGATATATTTATTATACAGCAACAAAAATAAACGACATCTAACAAAATAATGTTAACCAAAAGAATGAGTTGTAAGATAAATACTGAATTATTATTCCATTTATAAAACTTAAAACTAAGTGAAATTAGGTGGGACATTGTAGAATAATCATTGGACTGCTAATCACAAGGTCAGCAGTTCAAACGCACCATCAGCTCCTTGGAAGCTCTATACAGGCCCGCTATAAGGCACAACCGACTCCACGGCACTTAACAAGAAAAAACTGCAATCACTTATAATTATAAACTATCAATTTCATGGACATTAAAATGTTTGTTTTTTAAAGTGTATATCTTTAATGACAAGATAATTAAAATTTGATAATTCGTTTTCTGTTCTGTGTTGCAAATTTATATTTTAATTAAACTCAAGAATTAACTTTCTGAAAAAATAGAACATAATGTACTATTAAATGAAAAAATAGGCCAATAGGATAAGCCTCAAGATCACATCTTTCTGTTTATTAATACTATCTAAGTCCTGGTGTGGTGCTGTGGGCTAATGCTCCAGACTGCAAAGTCATTTGAACTGCAAGGTCGGCAGTTCAAGCTCACCAGCTGCTCCTCGGAAACCCTATACAGGGTCACTATGGGTCAGAACTGACTCTACGGCACTTCACAACAACAATCCAGAGAAAGGAGCTCTGGTAGCATAGTGGTTACGAATCAGGCTGCTAATCTCATAGTCTCAGCAGTTCGAAACTACAAGCTGTTCTGCGGGAGATGAGGCTTTCTGCTCTGTTAAGATTTACAGCCTCAGAAACCCTGTACAGGGTTGCTATGGGTCAGAACCGACTCCACGGCACATAAAAACAACAATCCAGAGAAGGAGTCCTGGTGTGGTACTGTGGTTTAATGCGCCAGACTGCAAAGTCGTTTGAATCACTAAGTCGGTGGTTCAAGCTCATCAGTTACTCCTTGGAAACCCTGTACAGGGTTGCTATGGGTCAGAATCGACTTGACGGCACTTAACAACAACAACAATCCAGAGAAGGAGTCCTGTTGTTGCGCTGTGGATCAATGTGCCAGACTGCAAAGCCATTTGAACTGCTGCTTCTGGGAAACCCTATACAGGGTCGTTATGGGGAACTGACTTGACGGCACATAGCAACAACAATAATCCAGAGTAAATAAAAGAATCAAAATGAGATGAGAAAAATCATATTTAGGTCACTAAAACAAAAATATTTGAGTTATTAAAATAATTACTAAAAAACTATCAGCCCATACCAGTTTCTTACTAATCTAGTATACAGATGTATACTCAACTCACTTAACTGACTAAGCAGAATGTTAGGTGTACATATGTGTGTTTATAAAAGTCCATACACTTATATACTCAGCAATTTTCTAGAGAACAATGGCATTCTGATACTAGAGAAACAGGTAGCAATGTTTCTGCCAAGCATTCATTGAAAAGACTATCAGAATGTATAGCCCTGTAAGTCAGAGACTACCCTATGACTATGACTACACAGTAAAACAGACAATGTCTCCAGCTATCAGGATCTGATACTTACGAATGAACAGATGCAGGTGCATCGTCTCTTTGGAAAGTCCCTTCACTGCCAATCTGTTCCCGGCGTTTTCCAGCTCTATCTTTATATTTCGGATTCTTCAGAGCCTTTTCATCTTCGTAGTCTATATTCTTTACAAACACAAAATACTACTCATCCAGGAAAAGAGAACTGATGAATAATAATGTAATGTCTGTACATTTGCCTTAATTAGCAAATATGGCTCAATGTGGTTTCTATCAACAAGGAAATCATGGCACAATGAAAATCAAAATACATGCTACTGACCGTTCTTGAAAATGTTTTTAATATGATTTCATGTTGTAGCACACATAAATATTCATTGTAAAAAGGAAACACTGTAAAACTTTAGTTTATTTTAATTTAATATACTCATTTTCTCATATGAACTGCCTGTATTCAAAGAAATAGAGGGGGTTTCAAAAAGTTTGTGGAAAATGGAACTGAAAGGTAATGGAATTTTTCTAAACCTTTTTGTGAACAAAAAAATTCACTTTTTCTCTAAGAGACAGAAAGTTTCAAATGACCAAAAGTAGTATGAGAATATTTTTAGTTAGCAAAAAATGTAGCAAGTGTTAAACAAATGAAGAAAAAAAATATCCTAGCAACAGCAACTTATCTGCTTTAATACAGCTCATTTTCATAACTGGTCACTCAACAAATATTTACTGAGTAAAAAATGTGTTAAACCTCATGTTAGGTGCTGGAATCCAAAGAACCTTACCATTTAGGATGGAAGACACACAGAATCTTTGGCCTGATAATTTATCTGGTTCAAAAATAAAGATACACTCAAGGTGTGGCAGTGACACAGAAGAAACCAAACAAACCAAAGCTAACCCATTATTGTGAAGTCGATTCTGATTCATAACGACTTAATAGGACAGAGTAGAACTCCCCATAACAGTTTCCATGGCTGTATATCTTTTGAGAAGCAGACAGCCACATCTTACTGCTACATCTTTCCAGAAGCAACTGCCACAGTTTACTTCCACTGAGTGGTTGGTGGGTTTGAATGGCCAACCTTATGTTACCAGACAAGCCCTGCAATCACTGAGTAACCAGGGCTCCTTGGCACAACAGAAGAGGGAGTCAATTCAGTTGTCACCTTTCAGAGAGAGTGTCCTTTCTCCTTTGGTATTTACTTGATCTTTACATAAAAAGTACACATGACATTTATTCAGAGAGATGCTAAAGACTGATAGAGCAATTTAAAATTTATAAAAAAGAAACATACAGAACCATGATGGTTTTTCCCCTAAAAATTAAACAAAATGTTTGTTAAAACTTGAGAAAACTTCATATTGTCTTTTTATATCTTGTATTTTCTTCCCAAATTGGCCATTTTGACATTATTTCCGATTGTATTTTCTTTATTAGCAATAGTAACAATTAAAAGTAATATTTTGTTGATTTTCCCTCAACTTCATAAACTGGAAAAGGTATGGTGAAATACAATTAAGACTTAGATTTTACATTTAGCTTTGCCACTTAGCAGCTAGGTGACCTAAGCTTCAATTTCTTAAATGTAAACTAAAAATATTAATGACTTCTTATATACTTCCAGGACAAATGGTTCAATTTTTATCCGATTTTGACTATTTAAAAAAGAGATGCCATGAACACATACTTTAATATTTCTTAAGCAGCTTTGATAGCCATAGGGCTGCTAACCTCAATGTCAGCAGTTCAAAACTACCAAGCATTCTGTGAGAGAAAGATGAGGCTTTCTGCTCCCGTAAAGATTTACAACTTTAGAAACCCTATGAAGGGTCACCATGAGTTGGAACTGACTCCACGGCATACCACCACCATCACCAAATAACTTTGAGTGGAATGGCTAGACTACATGGTAGGTGAACATATAACTTTTTAAGAAACTGGTACGTTGTTTTCCAGACTGACTGTTATCATTTTGCATTCCCACCAGCAGTGTGTAAAGTTGCAGTTTCTTCACATCCCCACATGTGGCATAGCCAGTTTTCTCTCATTTCTTTCATAAATTTTAGACCTGGTGTGGCACTGTCGGATAAGCACTAGACTGTTAACTGCAAGGTTGGCAGTTCAAACCCACGAGCTGCTCCTTAGAAACGCTATTTATGGTCACTGAGTTGGAACCAAATCAAAGGCACTTAATGATAAATATGTAGTGGTATCTCAATGTGGTTTGAATTTGCATTTGATGTGTTTATTTTCCATTATGTGTATTATCTTTGGTGAAGAGTCTATTCACACCTTTTGTACCTTTTTGAAACTGGGTTGAATGTTTTCTAATTACTAAGCTTTTAGAGTTCTTCATACATTCAAGATATAAGCCCATTATCAAATATGTGACTTTAAAGTTTTTTCGCAGACTATGGCTTATCTTTTCATTTGCTATCATTTGTTTAATAGATAGCTTTTTTAAAAATTGTGTTGAAAATACACATAACAAAACACATACCACCTGAAGTTTTTATTTTAACAAAGTACAGTTAATCAATTTGTTCTCTGTGATTATGCTTTTGGTATTAGATGCTGACCTGGCTCCTCAAAAAGTGAAATACAGCATTACCACTATTGTTGTTAAGTGCCTACAAGTCGGTTCTGACTTATAGCAGCTCTGGATAGGGTTTCCGAGGAGCAGCTGGTGGGTCTGAACTGCTGACTTGCGGTCCTGTGTAGTCTCAGCACCACACCAGAACTCCTTAGCACTACCATTAGACCCAACAAATGGGTTTCCACAATTAGATATCCATAAGCAAAGTCCTGTCTTAAAGGAGCTCTGGTAGCATAGAGGTTACAAATCGGGCTGCGACCCTTAAGGTCAGCAGTTCAAAACTACCAGCTGCTCCACAAGAGAAAGATGAGGCTTTCTGTTCCTGTAAAGATTTACAGCCTTGGAAACCCTGTACAGGGTCGCTATGAGTCGATTCCAACTCCACAGCACACAGCCACCACCACCACACATGTCTTAATTATGGTAGCTTTATAATTAACCTTGAAATAAGGCATTATTAGTTCTCTAAATACGGTCATCAATTATTTTTAAGTGCTGTCGAGACAATTCTGACTCATAGCGACCCCGTACAGAACTTCTGAAGAACAGCTGGTAGGTCTGAACTATAGACCTTGTGGTTCGTAGCCCAGTGCCAAAACATTTTAATGCAAGGTCTGTAAAGCTAGAAGTGAAATACAGAGCATCATTACAATTTTTCTACTCCATTCTCACTAGCTGCTAGATTAGTGGCACTATAGGAGAAGCACTGGACTCAAGGTTGGTTTGAGCCACAAAGTAGGTGGGATCAAACCCACCAGCTGCTTCTATGGCACCTTACAGAGTCGCTATGAGTCAGAAGTTACTTCATGGCATTTAACAGCAAAAGAAATTATATGAATTTCAAAATTATATAATAACTTTCTTTCTTATATATTTAATGAAGTTAGCCTAACAGCAAGCATTTGTATTCAAACTAGATGTACAGTTTAACACATGAAACAATATCTAACATCCTTACCTGTAAACCGTATTTTACTCGTATTTTCTTTAACTCTTTACGTCTTTCCAACTCTTTTTCCTCCTTACTTAGTGTTGGGCCAACTAAATGAAAAAATTACTTTGTTTTAAAACACACACACTAATCTGATAGATTTTGTAGAAAATACTGTTTAATTTAAAACAACAACAACAACAAAACCTATTAGTACCCTGTCTGCTGATTACCCAGAAGTTCAACTACATTAAAAGGACTTTTCATAGTGATGATGTCCTTTCAGCATTTTGGTAATCATACCTACTTGGAAAGTAAGCCCAAACCACAATCCAATAATCCAGGGAAAGTTACAGTATAGATAACAAGTTGAATACTGAACACCTTAAATCTTCATTATTATTATACTAGAATCCCAAATGCAGAAACAGTAACTGAATTTTCCAAAGGTATATAGATATGTGAGGAGCTCTGGTAGCACAGTGGTTATGAATCGGGCTGCGAACCTTAAGGTCAGCAGTTCAAAACAACCAGCTGTTCCGCGGGAGAAAGATGAGGCTTTCTGCTCCTGTAAAGATTTACAATGTTTCTCTGCTATTCACAGAGTTTTCAGTGACTAGTGATTCGCAAGTAGTTTGTCACTCTTTCTTCCTAATCTGTCTTTGTTTTTTAGCTCATCTGAAACCTGTCCACCATGGGTGACCCTGCTGGTTACTTAAAACACCGGTGGTATAGCCCTCAGAATCACAGCAACTCAAACCACCACAGCACGACAGACAGATTAGTGGTGGCCGTTTGGGCTTATGTCTATACCGTCTCTTTAAATTTCGATGTCAATCTTGATACAATCCTGATATAATCAAGATACAATCATGATGTTCTCTCCTAATCCTATCAATCCTGGTACAATCAAGATAAGCTCTCCCAAGATGGCGGCTCCTGAAACAGCTGTCTTGATCCAGAAAATAATGGATTTCTGGATTCTCCTGCAAATTCCCCAGCTATAAATGACATGAATACAGTTAAGCTCAGGGGGAGAAAAACGCACAGAACCTGCATTTGCTTATGGGCAACAACATAAAATGAAGAGAAACAGCTGTAAACATCCACTGAAAATTGGAACATGGAATGTACGAAGTATGAATCTGGGAAAA
>NW_006408752.1:2178673-2213672 GCF_000296735.1 Chrysochloris asiatica
CGCTATGGGTCGGAACCGACTCGACGGCACATAACAACAACAATAACAACATTTAAGAATAAGGCACAGATCTACAATCAGAAGTCAAAACTCAATAGCATAGTCTTTTTGTGGGACTTCTAAATAACACATTCGGGTTTGAAGTCTGATCCCAAGTAAATTATTTCTATGATACCTATGGCCTTCAACAAAAAAAATTTCAATCTGGTTTTAAAAACTGTGCAGATAATTAATATATATACACACTCACCTGAAGAATCTGTTTTCCATTAACAATCGTGCCATTTTGACTGCCTTGATCCACAAGGACGTAACTTTGTAAGTCATGGTCAAAATGAATTTCTGCATGAAACTTAGAAAAAAGAATATAGCAATTATAAACTACAGCAATTTTTTTGTGTATGTGGGGGGGATCACAATGGATCCACAAGATAAGCACTGGACTGTGAGTCACAAGGTTGGCAGTTTGAGCCCACCAGTCGCTCTGCAAGAGAAAAATGAGACTTTCTGCTCCCTCAAAAAGATTTAAAGCCTTGGAAACCCTATACAAGGTCACTATGAGTCAAAACTAATTCCACAGCACTTAACAACAACATAATTTTTTAAAATCCAAGATAAGCAGTGGGTTGCTAACTGCAAGATCAGTGATTCAGACCCACCAGCCACACCTTGGAAACCTACCTATACATGGTTGCTGAGTTGGAACAGGCTTGAGGGAACTTAGCAACAACAAATTTCTCTACAAAAACATAATTCTGTCTGCATAATGTGGGCTAAAATTTCTGATAATTGAACTTTCATTATTTTTCAGACCTTTTTTCCAAATACAAAAATATATATGTTAATGACCCAAGCTATGGTATTTTCAATAACCTCACATGTATGGTAAAGTTGGATAGTGAATAAGGAAGACTGGAGAAGAACTAATGCACTTGAATTATGGGGCTGGAGGAGAGTATTAAAAGTACAACGGACTTTCAAAAGAACAAATAAATCTGTGCTGGAAGAAATATAACCAGAATGCTCCTTAGAAGCCAAGGTGGCCAGACTTCGTCTCTCATTCTTTGGAAATATTATCAGGAGGGACCCGTCCTTGGAAGAACATAAAGCTTGGTAAACTGAGGGTCAGCATTAAAGAGAGAACCCCCCAGTGACATCGAATGGCACAGTGACAGCAGCAATGCTCTTAAGTGCAGCAGTAATTGTGAGGAGAGTGCAGAACAGTACAATGTTTCTTTCTGTTGTGCACAGAGTCTCTATGGGTCGGAAGTGGCTGGATGGCACCTAACAACAACATATATTAAGCTTTTGTAACTTAAAAAACAAACATGTTTTAAGATGCATCTATTTTGTAGCATTTATCAGCACCACATTTTTTTAACCAAAAATTATTCCATCATATGGACATATGTAGTCATCAAGTTCCAATATTCTAGGACTATCTGACAGTGTTCCACTGCTATTCATAAGGTTTTCAGTGACTTAATATTCCTAAGTATTCCGTCTCTCCTTCTAGTATGCCTTAGTCTAGAATCTCAGCTGAAACCTGTCCACCATGGGTGACCCTGTTTGCATTTAAAATACTGGTGACAGTTTCCAGAATCATAGCAACACACAAGCCACCACAGTATGACATACTGACAGATGAGTGGTAGTTGACAAATGTATGCTACTGTGTGTGTGTGTATATTCCTTTCATTTTCTTTTATTTGTGAAGTTCATCTAATTTTTGTGCAAAATTTGATTCATTTTAATGGATGGTAATCCATTGTACTGATGCATTGATACCTCAGTCTGTTCTTCTGATGGCATTTAGATTTTTTCCAAGGTTTTATTACTTCAGAAAATAATTTTAAATATGTTGCAAAGAACATGCCATCTCCCTATATACGATGCAAGTGTTTCTCTGGAATATAACACTTAGTAATGAAAACACGTCTGGTGTGGTGCTGTAGGATAAGCACTGGACTGCTAACTACAAGTCAGTGGTTCAAAACCACCAACTGCTCCACAGAAACCCTATACAGGGTCACTCTAAGTTGAAACCAACTGCATGGCAAATAGCAGCATTATCGAAAATAATAAGTTACATGATATGCAAATCTTAAACATTAGTAGATACAGACAGACACAATACTTTCCAAAGCAGTTGTCAATTCCCAATTTACATTCCCACTAGCAGATAGAATTCTACAATACCAAGTATCCAAAGAGCCACACGAATTCTGTCTACTAGTGGGAATGTAAATTGGGAACTGACAACTACTTTTCCACGAACTTTTTGAAGCTCCCTTAGTACTTCACATTCATATTATAACTCCATTAAATGGGAACAAAATAGGGATGATGAAAGGACATAAGAAAATCAAAAAAGGAAAGTGTTAACCATTAAAAGGGAAAAAAAAAATCACAGAATATGTAGGTTGTGCAGAAAAACGGGGAACAAGTATAAATAATCTCAGTAGCTAAGCCTTTTGTTTTCTAATTTTAACTGAGCTTGCAACTCTCTGCTTATTGTTTTAAAAACTCTTCTTTTTCTTGAAACCATTAGTGGCTCAGTAAAATCGGAGACCTAGGTAGTGGAGGATAGATTATTCTTCAGTTATAACATACTCTGGTCTCAAAAGAACCATTGACTAATTCAGCTTGAATTCAAGTCTGATTTGTTTTTGAAATGCTTTAATACCTGGTGTGCTGCAGAAATAAGCACTGGACTTCTAACTGCAAGGTTGGTGGTTCAACTTACCAGCTGCTACTTGGAAACCCTATAAGGGTTGCTATGAGTGAGAACTGGCTTGCTTGGTGGAACTCAGCAACAATACCCTAAAGTGGCCCTGATGGCATGGTGGATTAGGTGTTGAGATGGTAATTGCAAAGTTAGCAGTTCAAATCCACTAGCTGCTCCAGTGAGGTTGTCTGCTCCTATAAAGATTTAGAGTCTTGTAGTGTAGTGGTTACGAATCGGGCTGCGAATCTTAAGGTCAGCAGTTTGAACCTACCAGCTATCCACAGGAGAAAGATGAGGCTTTCTGCTCCCGTAAAGATTTACAGCCTCGGAAACCCTGTACAGAGTCACTATGAGTCAGAGCTGACTTCACTACACACAGCCACCACCACCACCATTAAATAGGGTCACCAAGAGTCTGAATTGACTCGATAGCAGTAGGCTTTACGAATTTATTTCACTTAATGAATATTTGTTAAATGGCAATTACTCTGATACTGAGATCAATTAATCTGCATTTTCTATTCGTGCTCCATACTGTTAAAAAAAAAATGAACATAATTAAAAATGTTTATTTCATAAGTACGGGAGTAAATAGATCTGCAATGTTTTCATTAATTACCAATACTTCTTTAAATCATTAGCATTTCTATTAAGTGAGGGGGGAAAATCCCAAGATTGTGCTGTAAAGATGATTTGAACATTGATTCTGAAAGACCAAAGCTCACCTTACTGACACCGACTTCAGGGATCCGAAGAGTGTGCTCCATATCCTTTTCTCTGCAGAGTTAAGTAAACCGTTTTCATCATTTTTACAGCATTTCCATGCCACATACAGAGTGACACAGAAAGAATTGATAAAAAAACAAAAACAATAATGTTAAAACTCAAGCGGCTACTCTGGTGAATATCCTAGCTATTGGTTATCTAGTTTCCTAACACTCTAACGTTCCTGTTTGAAAGGGTGTTCCATTTAGCTCAGTCTAATTAGTAATCAGTGGACACACAATGTCCTCTGTATTCATGTCATTTTTCCAGATTGTTGAATATGTTCCTATTTCTCTTACCACATGTGAAAGGAACATACTACCCTCCAATAACTTAAATTAAGACATGGTATAGAATCTGAATTAGATGTAGGTTAGATTTATCTTTCCCACTAGGAAGAAAGGCATCATCCTACTCATGATTAAAGCTTGCCTCTATCAAGGCTGACTGTCATTTACAAAGGAGGCAAAATAAAAGAAACCAAGTCTAAGTTTAGGTCAGTAACCTAAGTCTGGACAGGACAGGATAACAACATCTCTATGGTAGGATCACCACCAAGGTCTGTTCTCTTCAGGCAGGTTTTCATCTGAGGACTATCCAGACATACACTAGAGTGACCTCCCAAAGCAAGTGATGAGACGTAGATGTCAACAACATTTTTTGTGTGGGTGAGGGATACAGGATGTCACTGTCCTTTTTTGCCTATTCAACAAGTATTGTGCACATTTTAAGGTAAGAACTTAAAAAACTTAGAATTAACTTACTGGAAAAGACACATATATAAACAAACAAGCTAATACAATAAGTCATTTATGAAAATTTCAGGATGTTTGAAGAATTGCAGAGCCTTCAAAAATCCATGGAAAATGGAAGGAAAGATAATGGAATTGTTCCATGAACTTTCTGAAGCCCCACAGTATGAAAAAGACAGTAACACAATCAGTGCCTTCCACTCCACAAAGTACTTTGATTCCTGAGTTTGTTTCAAGCTTTCAATGAAGTAGTTATTACTATCTCCTGAATAATGAGATTTCGTTTCTGACATCTCTATGGAAGGATCACCACCAAGGTCTGTTCTCTTCACACAGGCAGGTTTTCATCTGTGACATTTCAGTGTCTGAAATGTCACAGAAAAGGTAGCACTAGAGATAGGTCTTAAAGGTGAGTGCAAGGATGAATACAACTTTGCATGAAAGCTCTGAGGTAAGAGATTTCTTGCAGGAGAAATGCTATGAACGGGTACACGGGCAGTAAAGTACAGGTTCTGGAGCCCAAGTTCATGTAAATCAAGGGCTGATACACTAGTACACACTGGTCAAACTATGCCAAGTCTGTTTTTATAAAGCAAGTTTTCTGAGGCATGTGGACATGCCCATTACATACTGTTTATCTGGCCCTGTAAGAGAAATCTACTGATGTCTGAAGTAGATGACAGAAGTCTAGTATGTTGAAACCAGAGTCTGGAGAGACTTGAATGCAGGGTAAAGAAGTTAGATATACATTAGGCTACAGAGAATCACTGAATGATTTTGGAAAAATAACACAGACTAAGGGCTATGCTTATAGCAAGAGGAATCTGGAGGCACTATATGACATGAACACATCAGAGGGTAAAGAAATCAGGAGACCAATTAGGAAGTTACTAAGAGTCCATCCTTAAAGAAGAGATGAACTAGGATGGTGCTAACAGGGACTGAAAGCAAAGACTAAGATAAGAGAGACTAGCTGTAGGGGATCATGGAAGTCAAAGACGACTGATTGTTGTTGTTGTTGTTAAGTGCCATCGAGTCGGTTCCGACCCATGGCGACCGCTGATAGGAGATGGTAAATACACTTTACCTTGCATGACAATTTTAATAAAATTCTGACTACAGATTTATATGTAAATCATTATTAGCTCTAATACTGTGTACGGTCTGAAATTTGCCAGCGAGGAAAACTTTAAGATAAAATTTAGGTGTCTCCTACACAGATAAAGACAGAAAATAAGACAATACATGTAAAGAAAGAAAGGGACAAAGGAGAGAGGGTTCATGTTGTCTCCCTGCCCTAAAGCCATCCTTCAAACTGACACCAGAAAACAGTTTGAAGTGATCAGGTTACCTATCAGCCTTCAGTTTAGAGCACCTTCAATGGTACTACAATACCTAAGGGATATAATCTACATTCTTCAGATGGCACAGAAGGCTCCCAACAATCTATGCCCAACCCATCATTGCAGCCTCATCTTCATAAATTATTTGGGATGTGCCCTAGACTTCAGTCACATCAAACTATTCAAGCTAACTACACATGACATACCTCTTTGTCGCTACATCTTTACACAAGCTCCTGCCTAAAAATTGACAAGTCAGCCTTCAAGATGCTGCTCCATCATCAGCTCTTACAGGCTTCCCAGTTACCTGTTTCCAACCACCAGCCTGTAAATCTTCACGTGAGCCCATGAGTACTCATGTACACTTCTACTACAGTGTATTCACACAGTAATTATTGAACATTTCATTCCCTTTCACACTGTGCTTTCTGTAGACAGAGATCGCCCTAGTCCTCTTCGTATCCCTAGCACATTGAACAACATTTAACAAACAGATGCTCAATAAAGTCTTTTAAAAAGAATGCGTTAATATTAACCATTTTTACCTTCCAATTGTAGCAGGGTTTACAGCTGTAATGATAAAAAGTGATCCTATCTGCAGCACTGGTGATCTAATAACAATTACTCTGATACATGGGGGCCAAATTTTTTCTTCATCTGCCAGAGAAAGAAATGGATAAACATTAATTAAAATGCTATGCTAAATAATAATCATAATAATAATGTTTAGGGTTAACTAAGAGGCATCTATAAGGGAGGCAATACACTGATCAAACCTTAACTCTGACTAAAATAAACTTTCCTAACTTCTGCTATATACACAATGAATAAGGTATAGTTTAAGTAATCAATGTAAGGGTATTCAGCATATTCAGCATCTATCAGTTATATAATAATTACCTATTTTTTAAGGTCTTAGAATTTGAAAATATCCCACACAAACATATTTTAAATTACTTTAGGTATGAAATCTTAAGTCTATTCTTAGAAAAAGTGAAAAAGAAAAATCTGTTAAGAGCAAAAGAAGCTCATATATTATGAACTCCTGTTTTTATAAAATGTTCCCTTTATATCTTCAAGAAAGAAAAAAAAATAGATTATATTAATAGTTATGTTTCTGAATCATGAGCTTCACTTTTAAAGGCAACCAACTTCCCCCCTGGGTGTGGTGCTGTAGGACCGGTAAACTACAAGGTCAGTAGTTCAAACCCATTAGCCACTCCTTGGAAACTCTACACAGGATCGCTAAGAGTCACAACTGACTTGATGACACTTAAAAACAACAAAACATACTTACCAGTATACTTTAGGATTACTACATAGGTAGTTTGGTTTTGTGGTCCAATGACTAGGCCATTCAATGCAATAAAACTTTCTTCAGGTCCAAGTATTAGTCAATTATTCATATTCTATTTTCTAAAAGTAACTGAATGGTAGCCCACATCATTTCCAGTAAGTCATTAAAACAATTTAAAATTGTTCTAATTGAAATTACTTTTCTGTAGCTATGCTGCATGAGTCACTAACATTTTTAAATTACCTTGCTGTTTCATCATTACAGACTGGGTGACGTATTTGAAATTACACATGGTCATGTCCTCACCTTCATCCTCAGTGTTTTCTGCAGAGACACTACCTTCACTGGTAACATCTTCTTCATAGCTGTCCTCGGTCTGAGAGTCTGTAATCTCACCTTCTTCTGGCTCACTATCAGTCTCTAGGATTTTCTCATCTCTAAATGGTGAATTATATGTATTTTCATTACAAGAAGGTTCCACAGTGCTTCCACTAACTGGAACAGTAAAATGTGGAGAACTACTTTTGCAGTGAATGTCTCTTTTGGATTTCTTTTTCACATTTGCAAAGTCTTCTCCCTCATTGCAGTTTATATGCTCAACACTGGATGTGCTTTGATCTTCTACATTCAAATCCTGGAAAAAGGTCAGTGGGAACAGGGGAGAATGAGTTTAAACATCATTTTATAATATTCCCCTTTACGTATTATAATAAATTAATGAAAAAAGTTAGGAAATAGAATTATGACAAATCAAGTGTGTAGTGAGTGGTTCTGAAGAATTCGCACAAATTCTGTGACACTGCCTTTACGGAAAGGTGGGGTCTATAATCCCCTCTCCTTCAGTCTGGGCCAGCCGACCTCAGTGATTCACTTGGAACACAAATGAAGCTGCATAAAGTCCTGGACTCAGTCAGGAAAGGTCATGTTGCTCCTGCTTGGTTTCTTTGAGATGCTTCTTCTGAAGGAAGCCAGTCACCAGGTACGAAGCCTGGCTCTCTGAGACTGCCATGCTTGAGCGGTTCTATGTGAGCTTACGACTGACAGTCCAGCTTGGCTCCTAGCAATGGCCGACATCAGTCACCAGCCACTTTGGCAAGCTAGTGCAATTGTACCTTCAGAGAACAGCAGCCCCAGCTGACACCTGACTATACCCACCTGAGACCCCTCCCAAGTAAGAATTGCCAATATCCCTGCTTCATAAATTAATTTAAAAAAAAGCAAGATAAGGAAGGCCTATATGATCTCTCACTTTTCACAGCTACCTCTAAGGTTTCTCAGGAAATTCTCAAAATTTCATCAGGATTGTTCTTGAGTTCCTGTACAAGGATTCACATATTTCCAGGGAAGACCGTGCAGATCAACAGTTATGGAAGCTAGTTATGTGCACCAAATAGTGAACACAATTTGACAGTTCCATCTTTCATTCTCTAATTTGAGAACTGCTATCTGCTCTTTTTCACACAGCTGTAGAGGAGTGCTTACCAATCTATTTTTTCAAACAAACAGTTGAACCACTAGTAGTAAGTTCAAGTCATTAAAACAGAGATATAAAAAGCAAACAGAAAACAATTGTTAGGATTTTACTCATAGACTATTCCATTCTTTACCATCCTGGTGTGGTGCTGTGGACTGTTAGGATTTTACTCATAGACTATTCCATTCTTTACCATCCTGGTGTGGTGCTGTGGACTGTTAGGATTTTACTCATAGACTATTCCATTCTTTACCATCCTGGTGTGGTGCTGTGGAATACAGCACTGGACTGCAGGTCTCTTTGAGTCACATGGTTGGCGGTTCAAACTCACCAGCTGTTCCTTGGAAGCCCCATACAGGGTCACCATGAATGGGAACTGACTTGATGGCACTAACAACAATAACCTACTTTTTTTTTTTTAGTTTTTATTGTGAATTGAGTGATAGTTTACATGGGAGAATATCAGTTTTACACTCATCGTTTCATTACAATGATTACAATCTCCTCTGTGATCATTCAACAGTATTTGCTTCCATTTCCTCTTGGGGGGGGGAGGGCAGGAAGTACACAAAACACTCAGGAGTATATAATAATTTAAACTCTGGTAACGCAGTGGTTACTAATCAGTCTGTGAATTGCAAGGTCAGCAGTTCGAAACTACCAGCTGTTCTGCGGGAGAAAGATGAGGCTTTCTGCTCCCGTAAAGATTTACAGCCTCGGAAACCCTGTACAGGTTTGCTATGAGTCAAAACTGACTCCACGGCATATAACAACAACAACAAAACAACCAAAGGGCATATTCTATAAGCCTGCCTCCTGGCCGCCAGCACTCAGTCTTTCTCTTTCCACGAGTCTAGAGTTCTCAGTGGCTTTCTCTCTCCATGTCCTCATCTCTGCCTCCATCTCTGATGTCACTGCTTCTCTGGATAGGGTCCCACATTCCGCTTGTGCTCTTCCCCTTTGATGATTCCTAGGGTCCTCGTTTCTGGACTGTAAGATTAATTACTCCCCCATTTTTGTTACAAAACTTCTAGTCTTACAATTGTGGCAGTTGCAATTAGTCATGGTAACAATTACTCACTGTTGAATCTTAGGAATCTTATCCCCATCTCTTTTCACCGGACCCATCTAGACAAGATGAAAACTATTCAGTGAGGACTCTACCTTTCCCTGCACACTCTTAAACTAAACTCCCTCTTGAAATCTTGTAAGCCAGTCACTTAATGCCTTTATTAGCCAATGTCTAAGTTGCCTGTCCCTATATACCCTGTATGCAGAGGGGATAGGACTGATTTTTGATGTGACGACTCCTTCCCTCTCTGTTGGTATTTTGAGCTACTACATCCATAAGTAAAGGTCAAGTTCATCAAATCTGTAGCAATCTACATTAACAACACTTTCTTAACCAGCATCTTAATAGCAATTTAAGTTTATTTTCATTGTTCTTATAAATATTGTTACTGTTGTTGTTGTTAAGTCCCATCGAGTTTGTTCTGACTCATAGCATCCCAGTATAGGTTATCTGAGGAGCAGCTGGTGAGTTCGAACTGCTGAGCTTATGGGTCAAACCAACCTTACAGTCCTGTGCTTATCCTACAGCGCCACACTAGGACACCAAATTTTGCTGTATCTCTATGAAAAGGTATTTTCCTTTCAGTTGAATTTTAAAACAGTGTAATGGAGCAAAGTATATGACTTGTTGAATGTAAAACTGATGATCTACCCTGTAAATTTCCAACTCACAATCAAAACTTAAAAAAAAAAAAAAAAAATGCAATTGCTAGAATGACATTTTCTAATTGAAGACTATGAATAGTTTTATATGTATTAAAAACTACAACCGAATCTGTTTTTTACAATGACTTCATCAGTGTTTGTGACTAGTTAAGAGGAATGCCCAAGCGACAGTGAAAGTGGTTCACTTCCTCGAGCTGCTAATGCAAAGCTGAAAAGTGTGAGCACATGCAGAGGTACCTCTTACGAAAGGGCTGGGAGTTACTGCTGAAAACTCAGCCAGGGAAGGCCCCTCCCATGTAGGAGAGGTCTGCTCTGGCACACACAGGGTTACACGAAGCTGACCTCAGGGTAACTGGTTTTCAAAAAGCAAGATACAGTTCATCTAAACTAAGGAAAGTTCGTATTTTTCTAAATCTATTTACAAATTGTTTTTCTTTTATTGTGAATTGTGCATGGATTTTGATTAACTAATTAAGGTTGTAATTTTTACGATGTTTTCCTTCCAAACGTTAAGAAATGCCTTTTAGTTTTAGTGATGGAAAATTTGAGAAAATGTCCACAGTTGCCCTATCTGAAGTCTCTTTGCTTGCTAGATTATGCTATATTGTTACCTTAGTGGACATATTTGAAATACAGATTTACCTAACGATTTTCAGTTCCATTAAAAATTTTAGCTTATCATGCTATCACCATTATATAACTTAAAAATTGTGAAGACATTACCTTCTCTTCATTTGTTGTAGAATCGGGATCTTTTCTTTTCTTCTTCAATTTTTTATCTTTATTTTGTTTTGTGCTAGAAGTCTGATAAGGTTGCAAATCTACTCGAGAATGAAATTGGTATCTACCACTTTCCACATCACAGTAGTAGTAAATTCCAGTGGAAGGATCATAATACAGTTGATTTTCCTTTCAAAGACAATGAAACAGTTAATTCCATTCATGTAAGATGAAATAAAATGGGGAAAAAAACAACTTAATAGAAGTACCAATTACATTAAATACAGAAAAAGGTTTTTTTGTTTTTTTTTTAAGAAATAAATTACTTTCTAAAAACACTGAAATAAAAATAACAATGAAAAATACTTGTAATTTTCCAATATTTTGCTGGATAGATATTTACTTGGTAAAGTTGAGGGCCAGCAAAAAAGACGATGACCACCAATGAGCTAGACTGACACAAGAGCTGTAATAATGGGCTTGAGCACAGCAATGACTGTGCACACGGGGCAGGACTGGCAGAGTTTTGTTCTGTTGTACGCAGGGTCCCTATGAGTCAAAATCAAAATCAACTCAATAGCACCTAACACCAGTAACAACAGTCCACTCTTCTAAATATTAAAACTGAATCATATGAAAATGTTTTTTGAAATTTTTTTATTTCATATAACTTAATACATTAGCAAAAACGATGACTACAAACCTTTTGAATGCAGGAAAACGAGGGCAAGTATTTAAAAACCTGACCATATATAAACAGTTCTAGATTCGTTATCCTTAATGATTACAAAAGAATACACCTCTCAATGTCATAAAACAAGGGTTTGCCTTTCATATTCATTACTAAAAGTCACTAAAGAAAAATCTGAAAATAAACTTATGCTTAAAAATATCATAATATAGTGCATTCTATACAAAGAAATCAATAAACAGTTGTTCTTACTAATTAATTCTACAGCAGAATAAAAAAGACTTATGAGTAAAGCAGCCATGCGAAAATGAATTTGGGCAAACTATACACTATAAATTAGATGGATAAAATTATGTAATCACCTGCATTTACCACTGATCAGTACTCTATAATGGAGATTTAACTGTACATTTTACGCATTATTTATATCATAAATCCATCCAGACCAGACCTGGTAACATCTTAGATATACTAAGACTGAGCAACTGTAACTTCCTCAACGAGAATAATTTCTTCTTAGAACTGGTGATACTACTGTAGTTCATTCTCTTTAGTCCATCCATTTTCGTGTCTCTCTGACAAGCATATTTTACATTCTCACTAGCTTTTCTAACTAAGAAACTGAATGGAAGATTCCATTCTTATTTCTAGTGATAATGGAAGTTTTATACCACAAGCCTCCTTAATCTGTTATGTCTGACAGAAAACAGACATTTTCACAAATACAAGAAATTTTTTTACTTAATTAAAATAAAAATCAGCATAATTAAAAATGACAAGACCAATGAAATCCTCAATTTACTAGGATTATAACCTCCAGAATGGACTAAGCCTTTACAGAGTAGATGTCAGAAGGAACAATACAGAAAGCAAGGTAGAAGGATGATGAAGAATAACGTCATGTACTTGAAATTTTTGATTTTTCTTGGATACCAACTAAGGAAGAGCTACTCACTTTGGAGGGAAGAGTTTAAACATTATTTTTTTAGTATTAACTAGCATTCTAAATTAGCGACTTTCTGTGAGAGAAAAACTCTCTTCAAACAGGGTTAATAACAAAAGTTTACGCCTTGCTGGGATCTCTGGGAGAGCAAAACCAGGGTTTTGCGTTCATAAAATCCTACTATCTTTTATTTCTATTTTTCCACAAACATTCTGAAATCCCTTATGAAGAGATTATCTTCTTCCAAGGAAATGGCTCACATAGCTGTGGAGGCTAGCAAGTGCCAAATCTGTGAATCAGGCATCAAACTGGAGTTTGCACCTGACTCACATCATTGCAGGGGCTGAACCAGAGTCAATAGTTCAGAGGGCAGGCCACTGGCTCACAGGCTGTGGTAACTGGTAAATCCCCCCCAAAAGGTAGGCTGCTGGCTCACATCTCAAATAAAGGCTGGAAGATGACAAGCTGGATGCAGGATTGAGAGCGCAAGCTTTGTGAGAACATCCCTATGTATTAGAAGTAGGCCACTATCCTAAGGAAGCTCCCCTCTGAACTGACTGGCTGTTCACTGGAGGATGATTACATATCTGCCCAACCACTGACAATCATGGTCCAGTTAAGTTCCATATAACCTTAACCATCATAGTCCAAGCCCAGCTACCTAGCACTTACACATCTCCTTAAACCATATATAAAGTCTAAATAAAATGACACAACCATCTTATATTTTATAACAAGTAATGTAATAGGGCACTTAACAACAATAACAATGGAATAGGGAAGGCAAAAAAAGGATATTATATATATATATATACCCACTCCTAACATATCAACATGCTTAGGTTCTAAAAAGCTAAAAAGATCCGGTCACCTTGCAAACATCAATGGTAAGCAAAAACAGAGGATAACCACATCAGATCACAAAGTAGAGGAAGATCACATCATTAGAAGCTGCCAAATCACTGAAAATCATGGACTAGCCAAGCTGACACACAACTAGAACCGTTCCAGCCAGGATTACTCTTGCCAAACACCCTGACATTTGTTACTGCCAGACATGCATCATACTCAAAATATGATACTTTTTTTTTTTTTAAACTATTGACGTAAGTACAAAATGTTAGGTAACGAGATAATATTAGTAAGTGAAGAGTAGATGTGTTTATGCTGTGTTTACGCAGGCATATGCTTATTACAAAACACGGATGAAATACTGCAACTGGTCACATGGTTGTACACCTTCTTATGCCACCCAATCCATATGCCCTTTGCCTTCTGCAAGCACGTCAACCGGTCATAGTTTTCTGCCTGGTGAGATGACCTCCAGGTGAATGTTGTTAAGTGCCACTGAGTCGATTCCAACCCACAGCAACTCTGTATAGGGTTTCCAAGGAGCAGCTGGTGAGCTTCAACCGCTCACCTTAAGGTTCAAAGCAACTTTGCAGTATAGCGCATTATCCCACAACGCCATACCAAGACTCTGGTTTGCTGTAGTTTCCATTAACTTTAATCTCAGGGCATGGTAGGACTAAAAGAAACCCTAAGGGATCCCCCTGGATACCAGGTATACTCTTCTGTACCATTATACAGTACCAATCTAATTTCTCCTTTATAATCAGGAACAATCACACCACCAATACCTAACTCCCTTCTCTGCCTGTTGATCCAAAGGCATGAAGAGCCCACAGTGGCTGGGTAGTAGTCTTAACTTCAGTTCAATGAAATCAGTGTTGTGTCTCCTGGTGGGAGCATCCCTTCTTTCCCATTCGAATTAAGAACACTAGACTCAGAGAGCATAAGGCCACAGGGGCAGGAAGAAAATTGTGCACAGTGGGCCACTAGAAGTAACAGTGATTGGTGCCACTCCATTTCCAGCCTTTGATTCCAGAAACCACAAGTCCAAGGTATGGAAGAAATATCACTATACATTAGACTCTGGTTGAGAGGATACACAGTCTGCTGAAGACACTGCTCCAACCCTACAAGGCATTGCCACCTAACTGTACACAGTTGTGTCTTTAGAAGGCCACCCCATCATTCTAATCAAGGCAGCTGCTTCAAGATGATGGGGAACATAGTGAGACCCGTGAATTCCATGAGCGTGGGCCCATTGCTGCATTTTGTTTGCTGTCATGTGAATTCCTTGATCCAAGATGGTGCTGCGTAGGATACTATAATGGTGGATAAAGCATTTTATTCGTCCAAGGATGGTAATTTTGGCAGAAGCACTGTGTTTAAGGGAGGAAAATCCATATCCAGAGTTAAGTGTTTATTTCAGCAAGAAAAAAGCCTTGCCCTTCTTACGACAGAAGTGGCCCAGTGTAATCAACCTGACATCAGTTTGCTGGTTGACCACTCCTAGGAATGGTGCCATACTGGGGACTTAGTATTGGGTCTCTGATGTTGGCAGATTGGGCACTTAGCAGTGGCTATAACCAGGTGGGCTTTTATGAGTGGAAGTCCATGTGCTGAGCCCATCCATGAATAGCTTCCATCCCTGTCGCCATGGCCACATGTTCATGGGCAATGACAGCAGCAGCTGAGGAAAGAGAATGGCTGGTTTCCACAGACTCTATCCCCATGCCTCCTTCCTCTTCCCCATACCTCCTTGTCACTAATTTTCTAATCATGTTTCTTCGATGTCCCAAACCACTGGCCACAGCCCATGAATCAGTATACAATCACACATCTGGCTATCATTTCTTCCAAGCAAAATGAACCAGTTATTTTTGAGAACTTCTCAAATTTCTGCTGAGAGGATTTCCTTTCACCACTATCCTTTGGCAATGGGGGGTGGGGTGGGGTGGGGTGGGGAGAGGCAGTTCTGCTGTTGTCTACTTCCAAAGCATGCCTGTTATCAGACAAAGCCATCTGTAAACCAGGCAAGAGTTTTCTCTTTAGGATTGTAAGCAACTCCCCATGAGGCTATAGGTACAGATTGGGAGAAGAAAGGTAATATGACAGGAGTGGGTGCCATGGGCATTTGGGCCATGACCTCATGTAACTTACCTGTGCCTTCAGATCCTGCTAGAGCCCAACCTTGTACAGACCACTTCCATTAGTAAGAGTGCTGATGTATATGGCCAAGTTTACAACTCTGAGCCAGACAATATTTACTTCATGATTGGAAGCTGATGCTATATACTGACTTGGTGGCCCATGGTTAGTTATTCAGTCTCTACTAAGGCCGAATAAAAAGCCAAAAAACTTTTTCAAAAAGAGAGTAATTGTCTTAAGAGAATGGCAGAACTTTGCTCCAAATTCCTAAAGATCTGTACTGTGATTCACCATTAGGGACCTGCCAAAGTGGCACTGTGGGATGGTGAGCTGGACTGCAAGATCAATTTGAACTGCAAGGTCAGTGGTTCAAGCTCACCAGCTGCTCCTCAAAAACCCTATACATGGTCACTATGAGTTAGAACTGACTTGCAGGCACTTAACAAAGACTAAGTAGCATCTTTATCTGTCACTGACACTTCAAGAGCCATTGGATCAGCTGGATCATATGGCTCAAGTGGCAGAGTGGATTGCAAGGCAGCCTGAAGCTACTGCAGAGTCTTCTCTTGTCCTGGGTCCCATTCAAAACTAGAAGCTTTTCAAGTCAGTTGACAAATGGGACAGAGTAGCATACCCAAATGAGGGATGTTGCCTCCAAAATCCAAAGAGGTCCATCAAGTGTTGTGCCTTTTCAGTTGGAGGGGCCATATGTAACAACTTATCCTTCATTTTAGAAGGAATACCTAAACATACTCCCTGTGCCCCACCACTAGACCCCTAGAAATTTCACTGAGGCAGAAGACACCTGTACATCTGTCAGATTAATTTCCCATCCTCTAGCATGCAAATGTCTTACCAATAAGTCGAGTCATTGATACTTCTTCCTTACTAGGTCCAATCAGCATAACGTCGTCAATGTAATGAACCAGTGTGATGTCTTGTGGAAGGGAAAGGCGATCAAGGTCCCTGTGGACTAAATTATGACATAGGGCTGGAAAGTTGATACACCTTTGAATAAGGGCTGCTAAACCAAGGTCAGCAGTTCAAACCCACCAGCTGTTCTGTGGGAGGAAGGAGACCGTTCCTGTGCAGATTTCGTCTCAGAAGCTCTACATAGGGTCACTAACTGTCAGAATCAACTTGATGGCAGTGGGCTATAAGGACAGTGACGGTGCACTGCTGGCCTGGCCAGCTTAAGGCAAACTACTCTGGTATTTCCTTGAAACCAAAATCGAGAAAAAGACATTGCTGGATCAATAGCTGATTACCAAAACAAAAAACCAAACCCACTGCCGTTGAGTTGATTTCAACTCCTAGCGACTCTATAGGACAGAGTAGAACCACTCTACAGAATTTCAGAAGTAGTAAATCTTTCTCCTGCAGAACGGCTGGTGGGTTCGAACTGCCCACCTTTTAGTTAGCAGCCCAAAACTTAACCCACTATGTCACAAGGTACCAGACGTATTATCTGCTCAAGCTATGAAACCACATCTGGAACAGCAACTACAACTGGAGTCGCCACCTGGTTAAGTCTACCGTCATTTTCAAACATACATGTTTTTTGGCACAGGTCAAATAGGCTAGTGAAATGCAGATTTTGTTAGGAATCCCCACCCTTGCATCTTTTATAAGTGGTGACACTAACCTCTGCAATCACTTCAGGAATGTCAGACTACTTTGGGTTTACTCTTTTCCTAGCTAGGAGCAGTTCTATCGCCTTCCACTGGCTTTTTGTATCTTAATAACCCTTACTCCACAGGTCAGTGATACAATGAGGTTCTATCATTGCCGAGCATGTTGACTCCAATTATGCATTCTGGAACAGGAAATCACTACCAGATGGGTTCAGTGACCCACTGTGAGATGAAACAGAGCTAAGACTCCACTAATAAATAACCTGATTTCCTGATGTCTCTACTCTGGTGGACCACAGTGATGTTTTGGGTGTCCTGGAATTAGTGTCAGTTCAGAGCCAGTGTCCAGTAATCCCTGAGAAGTCTGATTATTTCCTTTTCCTCAATGAGTAGTCACTTTGCTTTTGGGGAAGGGAAAAAGAAAGATTTACAATATAAATTTTGGGCAATGCAGTGGGGTCCTTACTCAAGGGGACCCAACATTCTCTTTAAACTGGATCAAGTCTGGGAACTGAATGAGTTCACTTTACCTAGAATTCTTCTACTTGTACAGATCAAATAATTATGAGGGGGCTTCAAAATGTTTGTGGAATAACGAAATTTAAAGATACTGAAATTTTGCCATGAACTTCTCCATCCGTCTCATTAAGTGCCTTCTTCTTCGTTGACTGTCTACTTTATCAAGTATGATTTCTTTCTTCAGGGACTGGTCCCTTCTGATAACCTGTACATGAGATGAAGTCTTGCCATCCCACTTCTAAAGAGAATTCCGGCTGTATGCACTGAATGATTTACTTTAAGGAAATGGCTCACGCTAGTGCGGAGACTGGCGAGATCCAAATCCATGGGTCAAGCATGAAACTGGAGGTTTCCCCTAACTCAAATGGCTATAAGGACTAATAACACCAAAAGCTAGCAGCTCAGACTGCAGGCTGCTAGCACATGTAGTTGCAGGAGCCAGAGAACCCCAAACTTTGCAGATCAGATGGTAGGTTGCTAGCTTACAGTTCAAGAATCAAAGGCCAAAGGATGATGAGCCAATTGCAGGCTTGAAAGGGTGGCTATGCTGGAGCATCCATATATACTGGATATAGGCCACCACCCCAAGGAAACTCCCTTTTCAACTGAATGGTTGCTCACATCAGATCACATAATGAAGGATTATATAATATCTACCAATGAGAATCATGACCTAACCAAAATCAAAATGAAACTGTAACAATCAGTCTACCAACCACAGATTCTGAAGCTGAAGACATCCTTTATCTTAACTAAGATTATAATCACCTTGTTCCCCAGATTAACACTGTTTCCAATAGTTGGAATGAGCACTACATACACGTTTTAAATCTCCCAAGGACCAGTTCACATTCTAATACACTTCAGGTATGTACAAAAGTTCCATCATCATCATAAATTCTAGCGTAAAACCCAATTAAAGTTACGACTTTAGCAGTCATAACACTGCAATCATAAATAAATCAAGAACTTTGTTTTCTGATTCTGTCCTAATCAACGGTCCATTATACTTCTGATTCTATATTAAACCACCAATTGTCACTGCTAATAGATTGATTTAAAAAAGAAATGCTTAAAGCCATGGACTATAAAACACTAATAATAAACATGCTACTAAGAGTTCAAGAAAAAGACTCCCTTTGTAGCATCAAATACATTTGAAAGATAAATAACAAAAAAATCTTTTTTCTAAAAATATTGCTTTCTTTAAATTCTGTGAAAAATATTAGTTTAGGCTTTAAATTTTTTTACTGCATTTACAAAAATGAGGTCAGATATCTCTTTTATAAGTCTAACATTCTAAGGTTACTTATCTATAAAAAGTGATTCCAAACCAAAAAAACTCCACTGCCGTCAAGTAGATCTCATCTCATAGCAACCCTATAGAACAAAGCAGAACTACTCCATAGGGTCTTCTAGGTTGTTTCCCAGGCAGCTATGCAAAGGCATCTTTATGGGCGCAGACTGCTACATCTGTTTCCCACAAAGCAAGTAGTGGACTTGAAACTGCTGGTTAGCATCTGAGCACTTAACCACCGAAGCTACCAGGGTACCTAAAAATTATTAGATCACTCTAAAACACTGATCTATAATCATCACAATGAACAATTTACCTTATTTAATAAAATCTTAAAAATACAGCAGCATAGGCTATTTTACAATTCTTTGTGCTTATCACATAAATAGGAATCTCAGTTTTAAAATATAGTTTCTTGTCTTTTTAACTCAGATTAGGACTTCATATTTGGTATCAAGCAGTCAGCTACATTGCCATAAGGTCTGAGATACTTACAGAATCATAGTAGAAACCAGTGCTGTGGTCGAAATATAACCCAGTATTCTCATCGTAACTAAATCCAGTCTGTGATACAGCAGCTTCTGCTGCTGCTCTCAAACTCTCAGCTAGTGATGAACCTTCTAAAGATGCATCTTCAGTTGCTAACGCACACGCTGACTCCTAAGTAAGATACACTCATGAGAAGCAAGAAAAAAGCTCTGGACAGCCATTTAAAAGTTAGAATTCTGAACAATAAACAATCTATATTTAAATTAGACGTCAATGTCTATAATGGAAAAGGGTGGTTACTGATTACAATTTGACCCATTTAAAAAAAATTTTACTAGCATGATTTCATAATTCAATTTTAATCTACTTTCCAAGACAATAA
The DNA here is from genome assembly GCF_000296735.1 of Chrysochloris asiatica. NCBI lineage: Eukaryota > Metazoa > Chordata > Mammalia > Afrosoricida > Chrysochloridae > Chrysochloris > Chrysochloris asiatica. Next base: position 2,198,442 of record NW_006408752.1, read on the forward strand.
AAGTTAGCAAGTGATATTTCAAAAGTAAACCATAAAAAAGACCCTGAAAAATTCTATATAAGACCAACGATCTAGATTCTACAATAGTTAACTGTTCAAAAGGAAATAATAAAAACATTAAAAAGAAGGAAGGAAAACCTAAAGATTAAGTGCTGTAGCACACTGGTATGCACTGGACTGCGAACCACAAGGTCAGCAATTCAAATCCATCAGCTGCTCCTCAGAAAACCTATACAGGGTCGCTATGAGTCAGAACCAATTTGATGTTAACAACAACAGCAACAAGTACACATTGATCAATTAATACTGTATGGACTTTAATGAGATCTCTGCTCAAACTCTAAAAAAACAAAGTGATGAAACAATCAGGGAAATGTGAACAATAACAAGATATGTGATATAAAGGAAATGTCAAAAATATTAGGTGTGAAATGGTATTTGTGTTTAAGAAATCCTTATATTTTCACATACACAAAAATTCTTTAGCACTCATATGCTCCATAGCGTAGTGATTACGAATCGGGCTGTGAACCGAAAGGTCACCAGTTCGAAACTACCAGCTGTTCCGCGGGAGAAAGATGAGGCGTTCTGCTCCCGTAAAGATTTCCAGCCTCGGAAACCCTGTACAGGGTCGCTATGAGTCGGAATCGACTCCACGGCAATTTACAACAACAATATGCTCCTAAGATTTGATTAAAATAACATGGAGATGGGGAAAATGAATGGGAATATCAATTAAAGAAAGTTGAGTTAATTAGCATAGATGTGGGTTCACTATACTATTTATTCTACTTTGGTATATGCTTAAAATTGTCCACAATCAGAGTTCCTTTGGAATGTAACATCACCATAACAGACATCTACTACCGACTGCAGTTAACAATTCACAGATTCTGAAGGAAAAACAATGAACATAGATATTATCAATAAAAAAATACATTACTGATGCTAAGTGCCGTGGAGTCCATTCTGACCCATAGCGACCCCGTATCGGTCTCTACGGAACAACTGGTAGATTTAAAACAAAGACCTTGCAGGCAGCAGGTCTACCGTTTATCCTACAGAGCCACACCAGGACTTAAATAACAAACAAATTTGTCTATTTTAAGATTTCATTTTACTTCTAGGCAAAAGTACTCATCGTCTTTGGCCACTTATCCAAAGTTCTTTTGCTAATTTGAAGTCAAAATGTCTTATGTACACATTTTTTTGTTGTAGTTTATGTATATCATATGCAGTTTTGAAACAAAACAGAGAAGGAAAACAATTATATATATGAACATGTTCTAGTCTTTGTTTCTCAAAGACTGTAATATTCTTATATGGGAGCACGGTGGCTCTGTACACTGAGCACTAGACTGCAAACCACAAGGCTAATGGTTTGAGCCCACCAGCTATTCTGGAGAAGGATGAGGCTTTCTGTTCCAGCAAAGATTTACAGCCTAAGAAATCCTATATCGGGTCACTATGAATAGGAACCAACTCGACAGCACTTAACAACAACAAAGTATATATATGAGTGTTTAAAATCCTTATATGTATGTTCTGATATACCAAAGTCTATTTTCCTATATAATAAAAACAACTAAGAAGGACAAAAGTAATCTTTTTCTACATAATAGAACCAACAAAAGACAAGTAGTTAGGCATCAGTAGTTTCATGTTTTAATACTTTATTACCTGTGAATTGGCGACGAAATGGTCTTCTTGTCTACCTTCAACCTTTTCTGTTATATTAGTGCCAGTGTAAGCATCATTTTCTATTTGTGACTGGTCTTTAGAATTGAAAGAAGCTTCAGTATCCTGACTTTGTTGAACTGAGAACTCAGTTGTTTTATTTAGAAGACTAACATCCTTATAGTATGTTTGATAATAATAATCTGTAGCAAAGACAAAGTAATATTACATTAGAATACTTTATAAATATGGAATTAATTTTTAAAACTTTCGACTAAACACAAAACAACACAAACTTCAAATATATCAGGATTTGGTGTGGCATTGGAGGATCAGCACTGGACTCAGAAACACAGGTAGGCAGGTCAAGCCATCAGCTGCTCCTCAGAAACCCTATACCAGGCCGCTATGAGTCGGAACCAACTTGACAGCACTTAACAACAATAAAACACTTTAAAAGATTAAAACTGGTGGTACAGATAAATCTGCAGAAATATGTATTGTTGATTGTAACATCACTGTGTTCACTATCCAAGTTCAATTTTTTTTTTTTTAAATCTGCAATGCTCTAAATCTTCTAACCACATGCCTTAATATTGCTACATATCAACTTGAAATAAAGGTATCGGGATCGATTCTTCTCTCAAATTTCTTTCATAATGCTTACACTTTTAAAAGAATACATAAAACTGCACAGCCATCTATCTAATGTTAGCTGTGTCCTGATTAAAGCATGGCAAAACTTCCTAGGAAAAGATCACTTCTTGTGACCCATGTTTATTTGAACTCAATAAGTCACTGATAACCTTACACAAAACAGAGCACTGCCTGATCCTGCGCCATTCTCACAATCATTGTTAAGCTTGAATCCACTGCTGCTGTCACTGTGCCAAACCATCTTGCTGGGGGTGGTGGTGATGTTTTCCTTTTAGCTGATCCTCCACTTTTATAGGGCCTGTTCTCTCCTGAAAACAAGTCTGAAATATGGAAGGCAAAGTTTCACCATTCTGGCTTTTTTAAGGAGCATTCTGGTTATACTTCTTCCAACACAGATTTTTTTGTTCTTCTGGCAGTCCATGGTTCTTTGAATATTCTCCTCCAACACCAAAATTTAAATGCATCACTTCTACTGTCTTCCTTATTCACTGTCAACTTTCACATGAAAATATCATGGCTAGGGTTAGGCTCACCTTAGTCCTCAAACTGACATCTTATGCATCAGATGTGCCTATGCGATACGTTGTTTGATTTCTTAACTGCTGCTTCTAGGAGTGTTGATAGTGGATCCAAGCAAAATGAAATCTTTTTGACTTCAATCTTTTCTCCATTTAGCATGTTAATTGTTTTCTTTACATTGAAGTAACCCATACTGAAGGCTGTGGTCTTTGATTTTCATCATTACTTTAAGTTCTCTTAGTTTTCAGCAAGGAAGGTTGTATTATCTGCACATCTCAGGTTATTAATGAGTTTTCCTCTAATCCTGATGCCACGCTCTTCTTCATATAATCCAGCTTCTTGGATTATTTGCTCAACATACAGACTAAGTATGCTGAAAGAATACAATCCTGGCATACATCTTTCCTGATTTTAAACCATTCAATGTCCCCTTATTGTTAGAACAACTGCTCCTTCATCTATGTACAGGTTCCTCATCAGCACAATTAGGTGTTTTTTGAAATGTTATTCATAGCTTGTCATGATCCATACAGCCAAAAGCCTCTGCATAATCAGTCAATAAAGCACAAGCAAACATCTTCCTGGTATTTTCTGCTTTCAGTCAAGATCCACCAATGTCAGCAACGAGATCCATTCCATGTTCTTATCTGACTCCAGCTTGAACCTCTGACAGTTCCCTGCCAATGTATTGCTGCAGCCATTTTTGAATTATCTTTAGTAAACTTCTACTTGAATGTGATAGTATATTATTCGATGGTTTCTGCATTCCTTTGAGTCACCTGTCTTTGGATGGGCACAAATACAGATCTCTTCCAATCAGTTGGCCAGAGAGTTGTCTTCCAGTTTTTTGACATAGATGAGTGAGCACTTCCAGTTCTTTCCCAACGCCTTCAGTGCACCTTGGACTTCCTCCTTCAGTATCATTGGCTCTTGATCATATGCTACCTCTTGAAATGGTTGAACATTGACCAGTTCTTTTTGGTATAGTGACTCTATTCTTTGCATCCTTTTGATGCTTTCTGCGTCATTCAATAATTTGCCCAGAGAATCCTTCAGTATTTCAAGTCAAGGCTTGAATTTTTTCTTCAGTTCTTTCAACTTGAGAAATGCTGAGAGTGTTCTTTCCTTTTGGTTTTCTAGCTCCATATCACTTTACATTTCATTATATTTGACTTTGTCTTCTTGAGCTGCTCTTTGAAATTTTCTGTTCAGCTCTTTTACTTCCTATCTTCTCCATTTGTTTTAGCATTATTACACTGGAGAGCAAATTGCAGAGTTTTACAACATCCATTTTGGTATTGATTTTTTTAATGACCTTTGCTTTCTTCATGTTCAATGTTAATGTCATTACATAATTCTGGTCTTCAGTCTTTAGTGTCTAATGCAATAAATCTGTTCTTCAGATGATTTCTAAATTCAGGTGTGATATGTCTAAGGTCAAATTTTGGCTCTCGAGGACTTGTTTTCATTTTCATCAGTTCAACCTGAACTTATATAAGTTGATGGTGTGTTCCACAGTCAGCCCCTGGCCTGGCTTTGGCTGATGATACAGGCTTTCCCACTGTTTTCTTCCATAGACGCAGTCAATTTGATTTCTGTATATTCCATGTGGTGAGGTCCATGTGTATGGTCATCTTTTATGTTATTTAAAAAGGTATTTACAATGAAGAACTCATTGATCTTGCAAAATTCTATCACTTGATCTCTAGTATCACTTCTATCACAAAGTCCACTACTGATCCTTCCTCTTTGTTTCCAATCTTTGCATTCCATTTACCAGTAATTATCAATACATCTTGATTGCATGCTTGATCAATTTCAGATTGAGGAAGTCAGTAGAATTCTTCTCTTTCATCATCACTGGCTTAGTGGTTGGTGCGATTGTAGGCGTATGGTTATTATCCTATCACAAACAGCATTATACTGCGAGATTGATGTTGAAATTTTTTTTTATGATTAACATAATGTCATTCCTCTTCAATTTGTCATTCCTGGCATACTACATCATATTATTGTCAAGATTCAAATGACAAATACCAGTCCATTCCAACTCACTAATGCCTAAGATTTCGATGTTTATACGTTCCATCTCATGTTTGACAACTTCCAGTTTGCCTATATTCATACTTTTTGCATTTCATATTCTAATTATTAATGGATGTTTACATCTGGTTTTGTCATTTTGAGTTTTGTCCCATTAGCAAATGAAGGTTCCAAAAGCTTTACTACATTCACATCATCATGGTCAACTCTACTTTGAAGAGGCAGCTCTTTCCCAGTTGTATCTGAGTGCTTTCCATCCTGAGGGTCACATCTTCCAACATTATCTCTGACAATATTTTGGTGCTCTTCATCATGTCTCAATATTCAATATACCTGTGCTATTGAACAGGGTTCCACTCTTATTTATAAGGTTGTCTTCAGTGGCTAATAATTCAGAAGTAGTCCACCTCTTCTCCTTTCTAGTCTGTCAGCTCAACTGAAACCTGTCACTGTGGGTGTACCTGCTGGTATATAAAATACCAGTAGCATAGTTTCCAACATCATAATAGCAGGCAAGCCACCAAAGTACGACTAGTGGTAGAACTCAGTAAGTTATCCTGCCTCATTATCAATGAGGAGGCCACCTTGGTGTGCCCACCGTTCCCATAAAGGCATAACACACTGGCAATAAACATAATGATAAGTGGGATGCATCAATAAGAAAAATGTGCCAACGGTCACAGGAGGGCCATATGTGGGCAGATGGCTCAGCCACACCTATTAATGCAAGGCAAAAACTATTCACAAAGTACAATTAAAAGGACATTAGCAACATTCTACATCTATAGGAATGACAACACTTTCTACTTTTTCCAACCAAAGAGCAGATTTTCTCAAAATTCTAAATCAGATGGAGAAGAGTCAGCAGTATAATAGTACTTGTATTTATCTACATCTTTATTTAAAATTTAAAGAGAACTCTACATTAGCAGCATTTAAATTTAATATTATGACTTTCTCATTAATAGCTGAATAGCTGAGCTTGAAGGAGCTCTGGTAGCATAGTGGTTACGAATTAGGCTGTTAATCTCACAGTCAGCAGTTTGAAACTACCAGCTGTTCTGCGGAAGAAAGATGAGGCTTTCTGCTCCCGTAAAGATTTACAGCCTCTGAAACCCTGTACAGGGTCGCTATGAGTCGGAACCGACACCATGGCACATAACAACAAACCTGAGCTTGACCAAGGAGTGTGGTTCTCCGTTTGTACTTCTACATCAAACTTTTTATTATCTTCACTTCTTCCACAATGAAGAATTTTACTGAGCTCTTCCACCTGAAAGAAAGTAAGGTTTTAGGAAAACAAATTATACACCAATCTAATAAACAAACCCATAAAGCTTTCTGCTCCCAAAGATTTACTGCCTCAGAAACAGGGTTGCTATGAGTTGGGATCAACTCCACAGCACATACCAGCCAACGAATCATACCAATTTAAATGCACCATTCTCCTGAAACTACAGTATAAGTGATTACTGTTACTAGTAATAGCTTTAGAGAACTATCAAACTAGCTTCCTTTTCACAAAAACAAAAATATTTTACATTTAGTACAGAGTTGTTTTTTAAACTCACTTACTAAACCACTCTACCAAAATATCATGGATAATGAAACTTTGGAAATAGGACTCTTCATAACAAAAAGAATGTGATTATGTACAAATATTTTAAAAATCTACAGTTCTCCCTAGAGAATTAAACAAGTAAAACTATATAAATTTCAATCCATACTGAGATAAATTCCCTATTGTCTATAAAATTATTCACTGAAAATAAATTTATGGCACTTAGATATTTTAATGTACGTTTTCCTTTGAATAGCAGTCATGCTTAACTAGAGCAGAAGGGAACAGGGTAACTGCTTCCGAGGGGAATCTGTTCTCTATGTGCCTCATGCATTGATTACTTCTGAAAGGAGGCTATCTATGCCAGAGGAAGAGCGAGGAGCTGCCTCAATCACTACACTTCAGTCTGACAGGGTCTCAATGTGACATATTGTCTAGCACTCAAGTAGTAGCATGAAACTAATAGCAACAAAAGCATTAAACTATTTCTTTAATAAAGCATAAAGCTTAAAAGGAAAAAAAGGTGATCAAACAGGTTATCTGAGCACTTTATGAGTTCCTACATCCTGTACAACTCCAGGGCTGGGATTAGGTTGAGGCAAGCAAACCTAGTGCTTCAAATAGAAGGCATTCACTCTCAGATTGTCTTAATCTTCATCTACAGATGAAAACTCCTAAGAGCGTTATGGGTCACGAATCAACTCAATGGCACTTTTTCACAAACTTTTTACTCCAAAGTTTGTACATACTGTGCTTTACTACTAGTTCATTCTCAATTCTCAGGCTACCTTTTTACTGCTCCAAATAAACAAAATCCAGTAAATTTGGCTGATACTCAACAACAAAACTCTACCCTGTCCACTACACTGAGGAGTGAACCCATTGTCATCTAGGTAACTCTGACTCATAGTGAAATGACAGGACAGAGTAGAGCTGTCCACAGGGTCCCCGCGATTAGATCTTCAAAGGAGCAGGCAGCCTCATCTTTTTCCCTTGGAGTACTGATGGGTTTGAACCGCTGACCTTGTGGGTAACAGTCCAACGCCTAATGCACAGCACCATCAGGGCTCTCTGTTTGTTAAGTGCCCTCAAGTCAGTTCTAACAGCAACCCTGGATAAGGTTTCCAAGGAATGGCTGGTGCTTATCCTACAGCACCACACTAAGACCCTATAGAAGAGTTGAAAACAAACAAAAAAACACTGCCATCCAATCAATCCAGACTCATAATGATCCTCCATAGGGTTTCTGATCTGCCAATGTTTATAGGAGCAGACAGCATCATCATTCTTCACAGAGCAGCTGGTGCATTTGAAGTGCTGACCTCGCAATTAGTAGTTCAGTGCTTATTCTACATCACCACCAGGGCTCCTTTTAGAAGAGTGGTTCCACCTATCCTGGGCAGGATTTCAGAAGCTGTGAATCTCTACAGGAGCAGATAGCCTCTTATTTCTCCTGCGGAGGTACTGGTGGATTCAAACTGCTGACCTTTTGGTGGTAGTCCAACTCGGAACCTACTACATGATGTTGCTAAGTGCCATTAAGTTGGTTCTGACCCACAGAAACCCTGAATAGGGTTTCCGAGGAGCAGCTGGTGGGTTTGAACTGCCACCTTGTTGTTCTCAGTCCAGTGCTGATCCTAAGGCAGAAATAAAATGCAAAGTGAAGACTTCCTATGCATTTCAAACTTTCATATTAAATAGCTATCAAATTAACACAACCAAAATGCTGGCTCTTCAGAGATTAGTAAAAGTGTTTTCTTTCAGACTCTAAGGTCACTGCAGAAGCAGGGGGCTCCATCGATGTGCACTGACTGGACTGTGAACCACAAGAGCAGCGGGTTGAGCCCCCCAGCTGCTCCACGTGAGAATGAGGCTTTCAGCTGTTAAGATTCAAAGCCTCAAAAACCCTATACAGGGTGGTCACTATGAGTCATAAGAGACCCAACAATGGGTTTGGGGTTATAGCAGGCAGTATTTCAACAATCTAAAATTATAAAACGGTTTTTGTTTTGTTTTTAAAGTTTGTACCCCTCCGCTCACAATTAATTTTACAATTTGTCTTTTTCTTGCTAAGTCCTGACTAGTTCTTGTAGATGTTCAGCTTAAAAAAACAAAGCCGCTGCAGAATACGGGTCTAAGAACGTGAATACATTTTGTACGTGGATTCTAACTCACATTAACCCTATCAGACAGTAAAAGTGCCGCGGAGGGATTCCAAGGCTGTAAAGCTTTTCAGAAGCCTCAAGCCACAAGATCTGGCTAGAAGGTTCACATGGCTGACTTTTGGTTAGAAGTCACTACATAACCCGGGCTCCTTATGAAGACTAGATGTTGTTGTTTGTTGTTAAGTGCCGCTGAGTCAATTTCAACTCATAGTGACCCTGTAGAGAGGCTATGGTGAGTCTGAATTGCCCACCTTGTAGTTCAAACCGACTTTGAAATCCAGCACTGCTTTATTCCACAGTGCAACACCAGGACTCCATGAAAGGCTAAATAACAATTAAAACGAATATTTATGTGCAAAAGATAAAAGTCCAGAGTGTAGAAATGTCCAAAAAATCCTCCACGTGGAAAATGATCTACTTAACGGTTTACAGAAAAGACATTTAAAATATTTGCAAAGTTGGTTTGAGACTCAAGGTCGGCGGTTCAAGCTCACCGCTCCTCCTCAGAAACCCTACACAGGGTCGCTATGGGTCGGAACTGACTCGATGGCACTTCACAACTGTACCTTTGAAAACAAAATAAACCACTTAAGGAGTCCAAAGAAGGCAGCTGACGTCTTCCCTACTTCCAACAAAAAACCGCAAGAAGATAAACACCCAGAATGAAGTCCCTTACACTTGTATAGTTTTAAAGTCTATGTAACGGTTTCACACTCAATCTGATTTAAACGTCACAAGTGTGTGCTGCTATTATCCCCCATTTTCTGATGGGCAACTGAGACTGTGCATCATTCACATCACACCATCAGGTGAGAGCCAGAGGTGGGCTTCGGAGCTATGTCCGGAGCTTAAACAAACTAAAACATGATCTCGAATAGTATATATTGAAAACGGACCTACTGTCAAAGGGATGTTACAGGTAAGAACGAGCTCCATCGAACCAAATATTTAAGTTCAATGCACACCAGCCGTAACCACTACTCAATTAAAAATCGAGAAACCCAAATTTTTAATTTGGTTTGCTCCCACAGTTACCGCATTGAGTTGTTTTTCGTAGCTGTTGTTTTGGGTTTTTTGAACAAACGATTTCTAATACTTTATAAAGTAGCTCTGCACTCGTGCCCCGAGCGGGGGCTAGTCGGCGGCTTGGAAGGCCAGGCCCCAGGCTGCCTGGGGCGCGGGCTGGAGGCGGAGCGCGCACCTGAGTGCGGAGCTCCTGGTTGTTGCTCTCGGCGCTTTGGTACAGCTGCTCCGTGTGGTGCAAGAGCCTCTCGATCTCTTGCACCTGCCGCTTGCAGCTCCGCAGTTCGCGTTCTAACTTCTCCACCTTCCGCCGCAGCTGGGCCAGCTCGGGCTCCGGGGAGGTAGGCGGCGACGACGAGGGCGACGGCGGCTGGGACGGCACCTCGGAGGCCATGTGGTCCTGCGCGCAGGGGTCCACGGACGCAGAGGGGCTACGCTCAGGCAGAAGCAGGCGCCGGCGGGCCCAGAGGCCACGGGAGCGCGGGGGCAGCGAAAGGCCGCCTCACACCCGCCCGGCCGCGGCGGCCCCTGGCCATGACGACCTAAAGCTCGCTGCCTGTAGCCGAGGGCGGCAACGAGCAAGGGGACGCAGCCTAAGCTGCGAGCTGCAAAACCCAGAAACCCAAAACTTTATTGGCAACTACCTTCCCCAGTGACAGAGAAAGCAGGAGGAGCGTTTGGGTAGTGGGCGGGCCAGGGATGGAAGACCACACGCTCTTCTCGGGTGGCTCCTGTGCGGAACCGGAAACAGTGGCCACGCCGATGGGTGGGACTGAAACAGAAAAGGAAGCGACGGAAAGCGGGCAGAGTCTGATATTGCCCATGCGCACTTTCCGCAACTGCGCTTCCCGTGATGCAGTGAGGGCAGGGTTACCATTGAGCTGGAAAAGCCGAGAAGGCCTTGCTTTGGTCTCACTCTGTTGTACTTGCTATTCTGCATAGAGTTCATGCTCTAGCTCCCCATTTTACAGTGAGAACATTATAAAGCAGGATTCGATCCTAGTGTTCGTGACGCGCAACTTACTTATTCCACTGATTTCATGAATTTGTGTTGTGTTGTTAAGTGTCCTTATGTCGGTTCAATTCTGAGTGACCCTGTATAGGTTTTAAGAGGGGTAGCTGGTAGGTTTGAAGTGCTGACTTGGTGGTTGGTGGTGGTTGTTAAGTGCCGTCTAGGCGGTTCTGACCCATAGCGAACCGAACCGTATGCTTCCTAAGAGTGACTGCTGAGCTTGAATCGTCAACCTTGCAGTTCAAACCGCTTAGCAGTCTGGCGCATTAACCCCCAGCGCCACACCAAGACTACTTGTGGTTGGTAGTCCAGTGTTTATCCTATAGTGCTACACCAGGAATCCTTACCAAGAAAAACAAAGCAAATATATTAAGTCTGAATTGAGAAGATTATTCCTGGTGGGAAAATAAACAGCAGGATTTTGTGGAGGAAGCAAAAACCTCCAATTGAGTGCATTTTGTTACGTGTGTGTGCATGTGCGTGTATTTGCGTGAAGACTAGCATTGGTTCAACAGTCTTTTGTCATGGACTTTTCTTTCGCCAATACGTTGTTGTGGTTATGTGCCATGGAGTCGGTTCCGACTCATAGTGATCCTGCACAGGGTTTCCGAGGCTGTAAATCTTTAAGGGAGCAGAAAGCCTCATTTTTCTCCCTCAGAGCAGCTGGTAGTTTCGAACTGCTGACCCCGAGGATAGCAGCCTAATTCGTAACCACTACGCTAAATTATATTTAAACCTTGAATTCCAGACACTCAGTCAGAGACCATGCGTTTTTCTTACCCTGAACCTACAACGGAGTTTGTTACAGAGCTGGTGTCCTAAGTATTTTTTGAATACATCTAAACATAAGCATCCTTTTTGATGGCATGATTCAGTGCCCACTGTTTTCTGTTTTGCTCTGTATGGCCCACCAGCTCACAGATTGTAACAGGCACAAGCTCTCTAGATTATATATATCTTTATAACGGGCCCAAATAAGGTACCATCCGGATTCTACCCTAATACAAGATCATTCTCTAGTCATCAAAGGAAATTTAGTTAAACGACAAAGTATGTAACAGATGTACTGCAATAATATTCTCTTTTCCCTTAATTCATTATAGTCCATTCCATAAATGTATCCAGATCTTTTGTATAGAAGGTATCTATAAGACATTTCGTACACATCATCTGTAAGATACCTCTAAGAAAGGATTTCAGGTTTAAATAATTAATTAGAGACTGAATATTGTTTTCATTAGCTGCCATCAAGTTGGCACAAAACAATGCCTAGTCCTACACCATCCCGTGATGGTTGTGGATTGTCCCATCCATATTATCGTTACTGGCTGATTTCCGGAAGTGGAGCTCCAGGTCTTACTTCCTCGTCTGTTTTAGTCTGGAAGCTCTTCTTAAATCCTATTCAGAATCATTTGTTGTTGTTGTTGCTAACTGCCTACGAGTAGGTTCCAACCCATGGCGACCCTATACAGGGTTTCCAAGGAGCGACTGGTGAGTTTGAACCACTGGCCTTATGGTTCAAACAACTTTGCATTCCAATGCATTAACCCACAGCGCCACAATAGGACTCATAAACATAGCAACCCGAAAATCTCCATGGACATATGGGAGTAGAGAAACCCATCAGTGAACTATAATGACTCAATAAAGAATAAATTTATTAGCTGCTGTTGGAGGAGAATACTGAAAGTGTCATGGACTGCCAGAGCCTGAGCGTTCCTTGGAGGCCAGGATGGCCAAACTTTGTCTCTAATACTTCTAACACATTGTCAGGAGGGACCAGTTCCTGGAGAAGGATATCATGTTTGGTAGGGTGGAGGGTCAGAGAAAAAGAGGAAGACCCCCAGCAAGATGGATTGGCAAAGTAGTAGTATCAATGGGCTCAAGCGTAGCAACGATAGTGAGGTTGGCCCAGGATTGGGCAGTGTTTCATTCTGCTGTGCATACGGTCGCTATGAGTCGATACCGACTCAATGGCATCTAACAACAACAACAATACATTTTAAAAAGTTTCTGTTGGGCATTGTTCTTGCCTACTGTATGTACTAAATACCTCTTGTGGTATGTTGTCAAGCCAGTTCCAACTCATAGTGACCTGTACAGGGTTTCTGTAGGACTCTTGGTAGCCTACTGATTACATGTTGAGCTGTTAAACTCAAGGTCAGCAATTTGAATCCGCCAGCTTCTCCATAGGAGAAAGATGAGGCTTTTTTCTCCTGTAAAGATGCACAGCCTTGGAAACCCTATACAGGGTTGCTATGAATCAGAACAGACTTGATGGCACACAACCACCACCACCATAAGGTTTCTGAGAGCTACTGGTAGATTTGAACTGTCAACCTTTCATTTACTAGTCTAGCATTAATCCTTTAAAAATTGTTATTAGGTGCCATTGACTGGGTTCCAATATGTAGCAACCCCTGGTCTAACAAAACGAAACACTGCCTGGTCCTTCACCATTCTGTTTAAGTTCATTAATTCTGCCACTGTATTGATCCATCTTGTTGAGGCTATGAAAAATTTTATTAAATTACCCAGATCTTTTCACTCACTGTCTACCTAGCATGATGTCTTCCTCCAGAGAGTTTTGATAACATGTCCAAAGTATATAAGACAAAGTCTCCCTGTTATTGGATTTGAGAAGACCCCAGCCTTGTAATGTAATCAAGAATGACCAAGTTATCAGGCCTACTTTTTAACAATGGTTTTATAATATAATAACAAAAAGCACAAACAGCAACAGACAAATAGGACCTCAAAAAAATTCACAACTTTTGCTTATCAAAAGACATAACCAAAAGTGAAAAGATAAACTACAAACTGGGGGAATATCTTTAGAAAATATCCAGTAACCATAATGTATATAAAACTTCATCAGCAACAAAATGACAACCCAATCAAACAAAGGGCAAAGGACTTGAGTAGACATTTCAGCCAAGAGAACATTCAAAGGACAACCCAGCAAATGAAAAGATGCTTGGCATCATTACCCATCAGAGAAGCAAATCAGTCCACAATGACATCTCGTTTCGTTCCCACTAAGTAACTAAAATGGAGCTCTGGTAGTAGTGGTTACGAATCGGGCTGCTAACCTCAGGATCAGCAGTTCGAAACTACCAGCTGTTCCAAAGGAGAAAGATGAGGCTTTCTGCTCTTGTAAAGATTTACAGCCTCAAAAACCCTGTACAGGGTTGCTAAGAGTCAGAACCGACTCCATGGCACATAACAACAAGAAGTAACTAAATGGAGTCTTGGTGTAGTGCTGTAGGTTAATGCACTGAACTGAAAAGTTAGCTTGAACTATAAGGTCGGCAGTTAAAGCTCACCAGCCACTCCTTGGAAATCCTATACAGGGTCGCCATGGGTTGGAACCAACTCAACGACACTTAACAACAACAACAACAACAAGATAACTAAGGAGTCCTGATGTGGTGCTGTAGGATAAGCATTCACCTTCAAGGTCAGTTTGAACTGCAAGGTCGGCAGTTCAAATTCACCAGCTGCTCCTTGGAAATCCTTTACAGGGCTGCTATTCATTGGAACCAGCGCAGTGGCATTTAACAACAACAACACCATGCAAAGGAACATCATAGCTCTATAGGATAAGCAGTGTACTGAGACCCCACCAGTCACTCCTTGGTAGAAAGATGAGGCTTTTGCTTTAAAGATTTACAGTCTCAAACACTATACAGGGTTGCTATGAATTGGAACCAACTCAATGGCACAACAGCAAACTAGGTAAGATTTAAAAAAATTAAACTGGAAACTGGAACCCACGTCCTTTGTTGAATGGGGTGCAAAATGGTACAACTGTTGTGGGAAACAGTGCATGACAGGTTCCTAAAGAAATTAAAAATAGAACTACCATGTGAACCAGCAATTTCACACCTAAGTACACACCCAAAAGACTTTTAAAGTAGAAATTCAAAGAGACTTGTATACCAATGTTCATTGCAATTCTATTCACTATAGCCAAAGGGTAGAAACAACCTACATGCTCAACAACAAATCAATGCAAAAACAAAATGTAGCTCAAATATACAATGGAATGCTTATTAACCAGGAGGAGAAATGAAGTCTTGATACATGCTGCAGTATGGATGGAACTTGAAGACATTATGCTGAGCAAAATAAGACAATCCCCAAAGAACAGATATTGTATGATCTTACTTATATAAACAGTCATGAAATGCACATGAGACCCAAGTTTATTAGTGGGTATCAGGGGTGGAGGTGTGGAGGGGGAGCTGATGATGATGTGCTGCACTGATTAAAGGTAGGGCTGTTCCGTGGATTATTGTAATTGCTATTAAGTTACAGACCTGTAAAAAGTTGAATTGCCAAAATTTGTGAAACAGATAAATTTATAACAAAAACAAACAAAAAAGCTTCTGAGTACAATTAAAAAAAACTTTATGGGAATGACCAGGTTAGACAAGCAGAGTTTCACATAAACAAAGGATGTATAGAGAGGAACTATCTGGCCAGAGGTGATAACAAGGGCCTTGTTGTTGTTGATGTTGTCAGGTGCCATCGAGTCAGAACCAACTCATAGCGACCCCATGCACAGCAGA
>NW_006408752.1:2215677-2216177 GCF_000296735.1 Chrysochloris asiatica
TCATCGGACAATCTCTTTGATATCTCAAGCAAGTAAAGTTTTGCTAAAGGTAATACAGAAACAGCTACAATCATACATTGACAGAGAACTTCCAGCGGTTCAACAAGGGCCTTAGGCAAAACTAACCTCTGTCTTCCTGAGCTTCTGTTTAGCCAGAGTTTTTAAGAAGCCTTGGGCAGGGAATGTGGAAAAGGCTTTCATGTTTATTTGTGATTTCCCTGGGAAAGAGCAGAAAAATGGCAGGGCTGGAGTAATGATGTGTGTGTGCAAGGAAGTTTCAATATGGAGTTGGTCTAATTCAAGATGGAGTCAGCCGTGAAGGTGTCTGGGAGGTGCTGGCAGGATATATTATGAGGTAGGATATATGCATGAAGAGAAATAGCTGTAAACATCCATTGATAATCAGAACATGGAATGTACGAAGTATGAATCTGGGAAAATTGGAAGTTGTCAAAATGAAATGGAACACATAAACATCAATATCTTAGGCATTAGTGAGC
>NW_006408752.1:2219007-2220246 GCF_000296735.1 Chrysochloris asiatica
AAAAGATTGAAGTTGTCAAGGACTTCATTCTTATTGGATCAACTATCAACATTTGCGGAAGCAGCAGTCAAGAGATCAGACAACGTATTGCATTAGTCAAATCTGCTGCACAAAACCTTTTGAAAGTGTTGAAGAGCAAAGATGTCAGCTTGAGGACTAAGGTGCGCCTGACCCAAACCATGGTATCTTCAATAACCTCATATGCATGTGAAAGCTGGACAGTGAATAAGGAAGACTGTAGAAGAATTGATGCCTTTGAGTTATGGTGCTGGAGAAGAATATTGAAAGTGCTATGGACTGCCAAAAGAACCAATAGATCTGTTTTGAAAGACGTGCAGCCAGAGTGCTCCTTAGAAGCCAAGATGGCTAAGCTTCATCTCTCATACTTGGGACATATTGTCAGGAGGGTCAAGTCGCTGGAGAAGGATATCATGTTTGGTAAGGTGATAGAGAAGGATATCATGTTTGTTAAGGGTCAGAGGGGAAGAGGAGGACCCCTAATGAGATGGACTGGCTAAGTGGCAGCATCGATGGACTCAAGCATGGCAGTGGTGGTGTGGTTGGCCCAGGATCGGGCAGTGTTTCGTTCTGCTGTGCCTAAGGCTGCTATGGGTCGGTATCGACTCAATGGCACCTAACAACAACAATATATGCACTGTGTCTCTGGACTGTGGTTTGAATCTCAGGCTGGACTAAAGGTACCCAGCTGTCCCCAATGAAAGGTCAGGTGATGGACAGAGCTGAAGGTCTATGTATGCTTCAGGAACTGGTCTGAGATGGTCCTTCCTGAAAGACACTTTTAAAGGAAGTTTGTTGCTGTTGTTGTTGTTAAGTGCCCTTCAGTTGGTTCTGACTCATAACGATCCTGTATAGGGTTACTGACGAATGATGGGTGAGCTTGAACTGCCGACCTTGTGGTTCAAAGTGACTTTGCGGTCCAGTCCATTAACCACACCAGGACTCCTTAAGGAAGTTTAGCAAGTGCATGAAACATTCTTGTCCAATTACCTTAGGATATGGCTGCTATGCTAAGTGCTGTGAGCATATCCTACACGTCTTCCTAATTGCTCAAGTAGGGAGGGGTACACCATCAGCAAGCATTCCTCAAGGGTTTAGTCAGAAGACTTTAGTCATTGTTGTTGTTGTGTGCCATAGAGTCAGAACCCACTCATAGCGACCTTAATGCACAACAGAATGAAACGTTGCCCGATATTGGGCTAACCTCACTATTGTTGCCAC
>NW_006408752.1:2220936-2229770 GCF_000296735.1 Chrysochloris asiatica
AGCAAGGTTGTATCATCTGCATATCGCTGGTTGTTAATGAGTCTTCCTCCAATCCTGATGCCACGTTTTTCTTCATAGAACACAGCTTCTTGGATTATTTGCTCAGCATACAGGTTGAATAAGTATGGTGAAAGAATACAACCTTGTTGCACACCTTTGTTAATTTTAAAGTATTCAGTGTTCCCATGTTCTGTTTGAACACCTGCCTCTTGGTCCGTGTTTAGATTCCTCATGAGCACAATTAAATGTTCTGGAGTACTCATACTTAGCAATGTTGTCATGATCCACACAATTGAAAGTTAACTAGCCGATATTTTAATCCTGATTTCTAGACCCCCTTTTCCTCCATATCTCACTTCCCCCTGAGAGATTTCATACTGATCATCTTTATGGGAACATGGTCAGAAGTCTTCTTCAAGCTGAGATGGGCCACATAGGCTGCCTAACAGAGTAGAAGTCTCTTGCTGACTGCTCTAATGTTGTATGTGCTTCTAGGACCTTTTCCTTTGGGATAGGCTGGAAACCTTGCATGACTATAAGCTCAGTTTGAAATTGCTATAGCCTTGAGGATACAAACTTAACTAATACATTGAGTATGCACAGACCAAAAATTAACTGCAAAACAATGGCCACAACAGTCTCAAAAGGGTGGGAACAAAGTTATTGACAGTAAATAACATTTGCTTTGGTCCTATATGCTCTGGCTAATTTGGGTCAAATAGGTCTGTGTTGGAAGAAGTATAGTCACAGTGCTCCTTGGAGACCAGGATAGCCAAACTTCATCTCTCATACTTCGGACATATTGTCAGGAGGGACCAGTCACTAGAGAAGGATATCATGTTTGGTAAGGTAGAGGGTCAGAGAAAAAGAGGAAGACCCACAGTGAAATGAATTGGCAAAATGGCAGCATCAATGAACTCAAGCATGATAACAATTGTGAGGTTGGCCCAGGACTGGGCAGTGTTTCATTCTGTTGTACATAGGGTTGCTATGAGTCAGTACCAACTCAATGGCACCTAACAAAAACAGTCTGGGACTGGACTGTCTTTTCTGTTGTCAAATATGTGAGGGCCTAATTTTGACTTCACCTAAGGTGTTAACATATGTGCAACAATAGGTGTTAGGGCAAATAGTCTACTTTATTCTGCCCCAGCAAGTCGTCTAATGTTATTCAGCACTCAATAACCAGGCTGACTAAGGAATAGGATGAGAAGGGACTTAACTATCTTAAGCTGTATGCTAACTGGTTAGAAAGTATACCCAGCAGAGACAAAACAATTTCTTCCCAACAGTAGAAGTAGATTTGGAATAGCAGAGATAAGCAAGGAAGAATTATCCCTCCTGTGATAAGCCCGATGATGTTGTTGTTGTTGTTGTTAAGTGCCGTCGAGTTGATTCCAACCCATAGCGACCCTGTACAGGGTTTCCGAGGGTGTAAATCTTTACGGGAGTAGAAAGCCTCATCTTTCTCCCGCGGAGTGACTGGTAGTTTCGAACCGCTGACCTTAAGGTTCGCAGCCCGATTCGTAACCACTACGCTACCAGACATTAATTATCTAGTGGCATTTTCATCAGGAACTTTAGGCCTTTCTTAGGCTCCTTGATATCCACCTCAGGCTGAGTGTCCTTGGACATTCCCTGGACCCCAATGACTGTACAGTTACAACCAAAGAGTAGGCCTGAATTTGGGGTTAAAATCAAGAAGGCAGTTCCCATGTCTAATAAAAATTCAGTCTCCTTACCTCCCACATTGAGAGTAACCTGGGGCTCTACTATGTCTTCCAGCCAGGAGCTAAGCAGTCCTTCAGGCCCTTCCAATAGTGATTCCCTTCATCTGATGAGGAAAGGGATATCAGCCATGGTGAGCCTTCTGAAGCGAAAGTCAACTGTGTATATCCTAGTCCAGGATGCCCAGGACGTTTGTAGAGCCTACATTGGTCTAGCTCAGTACTGGCTGACTGATGAGGAAACTCCCATTCTGGTCTTGGAGTGCCACCACCAACAATTGGGCCTTTTCATTTTATTCTTGGCTGCCAGATTGCTATTTTAAAGACCTTCAAGCCTCCCTCGATCTGTCCTGGGAGTGGAGTCTGGGGAACTGCCTTTATCTTTTGTAACTTTTTTTTTTTTTTTGATGCCTGCTGAAGATGAGTAACAATATGCATGGCCATTAAAACCCTTCTATCTAGGCCCTCAGGGTCTATGTTAACATACTGTCCAAAGGCCACATTCAGCCTAAGGAGGAAGAGCAGCTGGTTTCTGTTGACTGCCTGGATTACTTCCTCCTTTACCTGATTATAACAGGCTTAGTCACACATTTGTGGATTTCACTTAAAACACATTTTACTCATGGGCTAAATGGGACAGAGGTAAATAGTGATGTATACTCAACCTTGGAACAACAGCACTCTGTGATACAGGGATCAATCCATTGTCTGAGTGGGTAAAAGAGGGGAAATAATGTTAAGATGCTTCACTGTCTTATTAATATTGGTTTTTCTTGCCTACTATTGTAAAATAGACACTTAAGTGGGATAGAAAGGAATATAACATAATTATAGAAAGTTTGTAAGCCTGTCTTCAACCTATAACAGATTGGAATGCCTAAAAGGAGTTCTAGAACTTGTCCAGTGAAATAGGCTTCTTGCGGAGGCTTTATAGTGTATAAGAACTTAGGTGGAATCCTGAGCCCCATCCAGAACCTTCTGAAGTGGAACATTCCCACTTGAAACACAAGTAGACCAGCCTGGAGCAGCTAGGGGAACAAAAGATACTTCTTGAAAGAAAGACCAGCAGGAAAAATCAAAAACAAAAATGGCAGTCGGATTGGCTACTACAAAGACAAGCAAGGTGTTTGCTGGGGAGCCATCAAAGTAAGCAATCAAGTCCTTTCAGGACAAACCCTCTTCAAGACTGAAACTCAAAGGGAACACATGAGCAACCATGTAATCTTGTTGGTGACCACATCAGTCTACTGGTGAGTGGAAGAGGGGCAAAGGCAGCAGTGAAGAAACAGACTGAGTTTGACCACATTCCATAGACTCCTGTCGGCCTGGAGATGAAAGAAGAGGAAAGGAAAGGATTGTTGGTCTAAAGTGTGGTGCGACCTGGGGACTTCTGAGCCCATGAACAAGGAGATAGCCATGAGGGCTAGAGCTTAGAGTGAAGAATCCAGCTGATATGAAGTGAGGGGAGATGCACAAGAATGCACAAACTTGTAGACAGTACCCATTCTACCTAGCTTCAATGGCTTGATGATCAGAACTTGACTAGAGGAAGATAAACAAATTTTGATAAAGGAAACAAGTGTAAATTGCTACACTTTGGTGAACTTGACCTATATTTATGGATGTAGTAGTTCAAAATACCAACTGAGCGGGAAGGAGTCTTCACATCAAGTATCATTCCTATTCCTTCTGTATACAAGATTGATAGGGATGGGCAACTTAGACATTGGCTACCTAAATTGGCCAGGGGAAGAGGGGAGGCAATAAATGCATGAAGTGGCTGGCTTACAAGTTTCCAAGAGAGAGTTTAGTTTCAGAGTGTGTGGGGAAGGTAGAGTCCCCAATGAATAGTTTTCATCTTGTCTAGATAGCTCTGGTGAAAGGAGATAGGGATAAGATTTCTTATGATTCAATAGTGAGTAAGTGATATCATGACTGATTGCATTGTCACAACTGTAAAGGTAGAAGTTTTGTAACAAAAAGGGGGCAGTCGTTAATCTTACAGTCCAGGAACAGAGGACCCTAGGACCATCAAGGAAGAAGAGCATGAGAAGAACATGGGATCCTATCCAGAGAAATAGCAACACGAGAAATGGAGGCAGAGATGATGACACAGAAAGAGAGAGCAGCTGAGGACACTAGACTCATGGAAACAGTAGGGCTGTGCACTGGCTACCAGGAGGCAGGCTTACAGAATGTGCCCTTTTATTGTTTAAATGATTATATATTCCTGAGTGTTTTGTACATCCCCCAAAAAACAGAGGGAATAGAAGCAAATACTGTTGAATGATGATGCACAGAGGGGATTGTAATCATTGAAGTGAAACGAAATATAATAGGATGAGTGTAAAACCAATGTTCTCACTTGTAAACTATCACTCAATCCACAATAAAGATTAGAAACCCTCCCCCCCCCACATTTTCCTATCTGTGTGTCTCTTTCTTTACCACCCCCTTTTTAGTTTCAGTTGAATCCTATATCAGTGATTGTTTCCCCTCCCTGACTGAAAATAATGTGTTGGTTATGAGCAGTGAACCTAGTCTGTTTGTTCCCTAGCCTTAGCAATTATGTAAGGAACGCTTGATAGTTTTGAGGCCAGATGAATCCAATTTAATGATTACAATTAAAAAGGAGCTCTGGTAGCACAGTGGTTACAAATTGGGCTGATAACATCAAGATCGGCAGTTCGAAACTACCAGCTGTTCTGCAGGAGAAAGATGAGGCTTTCTGCTCCTGTAAAGATTTATAGGCTTGGAAACCCTATGCAGGGTCACTATGAGTCAGAACTGACTCCACGGTACTTAACAGTAACTGCAATTAAAAACAATAAAAGCAATTTTAGAAACATGTAATCTCCTACCAATCAGATGTATCATCATCCAATTTTACAACTATTACCTAAATGTCAGCCAATCACTGAACTTTTACTAAGGCTCTCATCTTTCCTTAATAAGCTCTCTGAACCATCTCCTCCTTAGTTTATTTAGTTCAGAAAACTTTTGATCTGTTATTCCCAATTTTCAAATTGCCTTGTCTCTCAATGAAAGCTCTTTACTTTTAATTTCAACTGGTCTTTGCCATTTTGCTCTTTGATATCTCACAAATTTACCAATCCCAATGGACATCAGCCCAACCTCAGCTGACCATAAGGCTTGTGTAATGGTTAGGGTTTTGTGTCAACTTGACTAGGCCAGGATTTCCAGAGGTTTACCAGTTGAGATGTGCTTATTCCCATGGTGATGAAACCAAATACAGGCATAGTTAACTCTATGATGATTTGCTATGAGCAATCAATCAATTGGAGGGATGCTTCCTTGGGGGTGAGGCCTGATCCCAATATAATGGACATGCGGGAGGAACTCTCTATTTCTCTTTTCCAATGGGGACCTAGGAGTCTACAATTGTAAGCCATCTCCTTGATAATAAACTTCTCTTTATTTGCATATATGTTTCATTGGTTTTGCTTCTCTAGAAAACCTGGCCTAAGACAGTTTGTGAGAAATCATAAATGATAGTTGTTGGAAACCACCAAATTTTGGGGTGGTTTGTATGCAGCAATAGCTAACAGATACTCAGGCTGATCTAGAGCCATTCCAGGAGACTGTGCATTTCAGAAGGTTGGAGTCTAAGTACTTGAGATATTACTATATTCCACAACAGCAGGATATTGTCAATTAAATAAAACCTGATTTATATCTAATTTATTTTAGAGTGTCATAAATTCTGTATTTAATGAACATTCACCTGTCATAATTTATGTTAGATCCAGTGGGTCTGCAACTCACCCTATCTGACCTGGCTATTTGATGCCACACCAGAATACCTGGGGAGCCATTGTACTTCAATTGTTCTGATTTATTGCTCCATATTACTTTTGGTCAATTGGGCATTACTTGTTCCTTCCTCTGGAGGCCCACAGAAAGAGTGGGTAGGCGTAACACTAAAACACTGGGATTATGGTAAAGGAAGCTATGCACACCCCTCTTCTCCACTCTCAACTGAAATATACATTTTACTTTCTATACAGTTTTATGATTGTATAACAAGTAAAAAAAAAAAAATTACTATCTTATAAGTCTTCTTAATAGGATTCCTATGAGTTGGAATCACTTAGATGCAATGTTATTTGGTTTGTTTTAAAGTCTTTCCAAGGAGTTCTGGTAGCACAATGGTTAAATACTCAGTTGTTAACTGGTAAATTGGCGGTTAGAATCTACCAGTGGTTTCTTCACTGTTTGGTCGACTTGGCATGAATTAGAACAACAACAACACATCTCCCTACACTCTCTTTCCCCTACACACACACGCACACACGGACACCTAATAATGAGAATTTTGACTCTCTGATGAGATTCTATCGCCACTGAATGAGTTCTAGGTCTTCAAGATGTAAAATCAATGATTTAGAGCAGTACTTTCTGGTGTGGCGCTGTTGGTTAATGCGCTGGACTGCAAAGTCCACTTGAACCAGGAGGACTGGCCATTCAAGTTCACCAGTTGCTCCTCAGAAACCCTATACAGGGTCACTATGGTTCAGAATCTGACTCTAAGGCACTTAACAACAACAACAACAAGTACTTTCTTAAACTGTCTGGGAAGGATTTGTTTTTTAAAAGTGTTTTGTTTCATTGTGGGTCTATACTTTAGTGGCATACTAGAAAATATATGCATGAAGAGAGTAAGAAAGAATAAAGGATGTGAGAAAAAATGCTAGATAGTGGTTTTTTGTTGCTGTTTTTGTTTGTTGTTTTCTTAAGTGACTTGGCTTTGAACCATGTTTATTTGAAAGCAGATGGACCATTTGGGTTAAGGATTCAATGTAAAATACTAAAATGAGCAATTATGCATCAATGTTATATTATTTTAAGAGTCTTCCTTGTTTGGTAGGACCTTTCAGGTCCTAGTCAATGATGCACCTCACGTGTAGCTACCACCCTTCTGTCAGTGGTGGCTAAAGTGTTGCCCTGATGCTGAGCATCAGACTAATACAGACTAGAAGAAAGACCTGGTGATCCACTTCCTAAATCCTGCCCATGAAGACACATGGATTGCAAAGGAACATTGTGCACAAAGTCTCAAGGAGTCAGGGCAACTCCACAGCCACTAATTATACCAGCATAAGTAGAACAGTTCCTGCTTCATTCTTTAAAAATTATTCAAGTCCATGCTGACCTATGTCTAATTGCTCACCAGTAAGAGCATAGGCAATATCATTATTCTGGATCTGTACACATTAAAATTTTCTTAAATTCAAGATTAAATTCATTCATTTTCTCACTAACTCCAAAGTTTCTCAGAGGTGAACGTTTTCTGGATTCTTTTTTCTTTTTTTCTTATTTATACAGCATTTATTTTCCTTCCCTCTGTCAAACCCTGAGCCAATTACTTTCCCCAGGCTGCCTGGGGAGGTAAAAGGAAAGGAATATGTAGGGCAGACGAGACACGGAAAAAAATAACTTGGGAAATGGAGACAACTCCTTCACATGGCGAAGAGGATGAGAAAGGCCACCATCAGACAAAAGAGCCCCATGGCCTCCGAGAGGGCAAAGCCCAGAATGGCATAGAAGAGCTGCTGCTTCAGAGAAGGGTTCCTGGCATAACCAATGATAAGGCTCCCAAACACAGTTCCAATCCCAGCTCCAGAGCCAGCCACTCCAACTGTGGCAGCCCCAGCCCCGGTGAACTTGGCTGCTGGGTCAATGTCCCTTGAAATCGTGCTGGTTTGGAAACTTCAACTAGAAGTAAGTGAGGCCAGGGAACGCGGGCTGTCAAGTGGCTGGAGTGCTTATCTGTCAGTGTCTGGGGTGGTTTCAGTACCACTGTAGACAATGGTCGGTTCAGAAGCTGAGAGGTGCTCCTAATCAGGGAAGGGGCGCAGATGAATTTGGTGCAGGTGAACATTTTCAGGGGATGAGGGGCTGTGGCAGGAAAGCTGCTCCAAGTTCAGAGAAGACAGAGAGGTAGATTCTTTTTTCTTGTGTGTTTTTTTTTTTTTTTTAATGTATGTGTTACGCGATGCTAGCTGCCAATCTAATAATTCTTCTTCTTTCTTCCTTATAAAAGAAACCACATGTAGTTCAGGACAGCAATATGCCTAACTACAAATCTATTTCTCACACTCGCTTGCCACTGGATTGACCATGTGACTAACATGCTCAATATGGTGTGCATTGAAGTGGGGCTTCTGGGAAGACTATTGTTTTCCTGATAAAAAGGGACAGAATCCGCCTTTTGCCTTGTGCCCTTTCCCTTCTCTTTATTCTTTTCTTCCTACCTGGAAAATGGATAAAAAGCTGGAGATGGCGTGTCTGGATTTGACTGTGAAGGAGCCAGGAAGAGGAATACACTCCTTACAGGAAAGCAAACTGATACTCCATCAGAGCGACACAAGGAGCCTGGATTGTCAACACTGTGAACCGATTGTCCCTGAACTTTTTCTTACATGAGGAAAATGAGCTCTTTTTTTTATTAAATCACCATAGTTAGCTTTCTGTTTTACTCAGCCAAATGTAATACATAAATGAGATAGTTATGACATTTGGCTGAATAAAATAGAGATTTACTTTGTGAGCTATATGAGTAACCTAGCTTTACAGAGTTATCTACTTTGTTAGCTGTTTTAGTAACTTAGCGTTTTTAAAACAACAACTTTTTATTGTGAATTGGATGAAGGTTTACAAAGCAGATCATCAGTTCATAAACATTTGGTTTCATCTCATTGTTTGTAACCCCTTGGTGCTGCTCCTTTAGTTGCTTGTTCTGAGGATTACATTCCTCATGGGTATTGTTGTTGTTAAGCGTCATCAGGTCAATTCCAGCTCATAAAACCCTATATAGGGTTTCTGAGGAGAAGATGGTGGGTTTGAACTGCCACCCTTGTGGTTAGTAGTCCAGTGCTTATCCTACAGAGCCATACCTGGACTCCCAATTGGACTATAAGAGGAAGAAAAACACTAGGGAGGCGCATAGACCTTAGAATAATCACCCATTTGACATTAAAAGTGCAGACTATGCAGGGAATGACAAATTGAAAAGGAATGGTGTTGCATTCATCGTCAAAAAGAACATATCCAGATCAGTCATGAGGTACAATGCTATAAGTGATA
>NW_006408752.1:2245892-2259265 GCF_000296735.1 Chrysochloris asiatica
ACAACTTTGTCGCACACCTTTCTTAATTTTAAACCATTCAGTGTTCCCATGTTCTGTTCAAACAACTGCCTCTTGGTCTCTTGAGCACAATTAAGGGTTCTGGAATACTCATATTTCACAATGTTGTCCATAGCTTGTCATGATCCACACAATTAAAAGCCTTTGCATAGTCAGTAAAGCACAGGTAAATATCTTTCTAATAGTCTCTGCTTTCGGCCAGCAATGATAGTAAAGTTAAAAAAACCCAGAAAACAGCAAATGCTGACAAGAATATGGAGAGACAGTGACATGCTTACATTGCTGGTGGGACCGTGAAATGGTGCAACCAATGTAGTAAATGGTATGGTGGTTTCTCAAAAAGTTGGAAATACCATGTGACTCCGCAGTCCTTTTACTTGGTATATATCCTTAAGTAATAGAGCTATGACAGGAATAGATATGTACACACCCATGTTCATTGCAATGCTATTCACAATAGTAAAAAGATGAAGACAGCCTAAATGCCTATCAATAGAAGAATGTGCTGGGGACAGCATACTGAGAAGCTGAGGCCCAGTGACAAGATGGATGAAAATCCAAAGGGGCCCTCCTCAGAATTGCAAGCCATGGACCCTGAGGGCCAAGGAAGTGACCTCCTGAAGTCCCGGGTTCATAGGTTTTTGCGAACTCACTGGTGGGCTACCTCTGTATAATTTTCTTTGGTCTTATTGTTCATTCTATGCTTCTAACTCCAGTAATTGTAGCTTCTGAGAAAATGGTTTCTTATGTGCCTCTCTTAGCGTCTCCACTGTGTTGGCAGTGCGTAGGGTCCTGGGAACAAAGCTTTTTGAGGAACAAGCAATAGCCACGTGGGATGCATGTCAGAACTTGTTGTTGTTAAGTGCCGTGGAGTTGGTTCCGACTCATAGCGACCCTGCACAGGGTTTCCGAGGCTGTACATCTTTATGGGAGCCGAACGCCTCATCTTTCTCCCATGGAACCGCTGGTAGTTTCGAACTGCTGACCTTGCGGTTCACAGCCGGATTCGTAACCACTACGCTACCAGAGCTCCTTATGTCATAACTACATCTTGATATTAACTTAAAACATGAGCCTTTGATGTCCATATACAACAATGGGACCAAAACCTCTCTAAAGCCGAGACAGTAAAAAGTCTCCTCAGAGGACTCAGAAAGGCCAGGAACAAGTACATTGGGAGTATTGATTAGAGGACAATAGTGGCAGCCCCCTCAAAGAGCCTCTGGGTATAATCAGTTTAACCCAGATGCTCCTCTTCCTCCTGGAAGTATATGGAAATGTGATGTAACATTTAGATGTAAAATCTGGAAAGAAGAATGGGAATGTGGAAGCGAGACCTCACCTTCTTAGAAAGGTTGAGACTTGTCTCTCATCTTCCCTGGAATTGTCAGAGTAAAGAAGAAAGAATTATTAGTTGATAAATGAAGCCAGGTGTCTGAGATCTTGCTCACAAACAAAAACATGAGCTTTTGTTTGCAAAGTATACAAAGACAGCTTCACTCCCTTCAAAAACCTTACTTTAAGCCTTCTATGACCTTTTAAATCTTTTTCACCTTTACCCATTAGAGATTAAGTGCTAAAAGCATGTTAAGTATCCTTGAGACAATTATGATGTATATTTTAAAATTTGTTCCTGTGAATCATTGTGTCCTGTTTTGAATGATTAATCACATTTCAGTTCTGTATTTTATTTTATCTGAATAATCATATCCTCCCTATGTGAAAAATCCCTCCTTGGAAAAAGATAATAAAAGGCTGAGGCAGTGTGAGTGCTTCATGCAATGCTGGATGCAATGTAAGGCTGCATGCAATGATGAATGTAAGGTTGCATGCAATGCTGAATGTAAGGCTGTTTGCAATGCTGGATGTAATGCAATGCTGGATGAGATGCTGGATGTAATGCAAGGCAATGCAGTAGACCAACCTGCCTTTCAGCTTGCATCAAATTTGTGTGTCTGTTTTTCTGTGTCTATATTGTCTCTTTGTCTCTATGCTATATCTTTGCCTCTCAGACCTCCCAACTTCGTGCAACTCACTCTCCTGTCGAGGCAAGACCCCGACAAGAATGGTTAAACAAGCTGTTGCATACACACAATGGAATATTATGCGATATTAAAAAATATGATGAATCTGTGAAATACCTCATAATATGGATGAACCTAGAGGACTTTTTTTGTGATTCCTTTCAGAACAGTGGGTAGTGGAAGCTGGATATCTATTCTAGTTTCAGGGTCATGGAGATTGATGTTCACTAGACTGTTTCCATGTGTCTTAAAGTTTCATCACTCTTGCTATTTTGGGATCGAGAGACCAATATTTGCACATTAGATGGCCACTCATAAACTTTTTTTAAAAAATGTTTTATTGTGAATTATGTGATAGTTTACATGGGAGAATATTAGTTTTACATTCATCTTATCGTATATGATTTCATTGCCATGGTTACAATCCCCTCCATGCATCATCAACCAACCAAAGGGTATACCCTACAAGCCTGCCTCCCAGTCATCAGCACACAGCCCCTCTCCTTCTCTGGGTCTAAAGTCCCCAGCTGCTCCATCTCTCCACGTCATCATCTCTGCCTCCATCTCAGGCATCACTGCTTCTCTGGGTAGAGTCCCGCTCTCCGCTCTTCTCCCTTGATGGTCTTCCTTATTCTAACTTTCATAAGCATGAGACTATTGAAAATACCATGGTTTGGGTCAGGCACACTTTAGTTCTCAAATTGACGTCTTTGCTCTTGAACACTCTAAAGATGTCTTGTACAGTATATTTGTCTAATGCAATATGTCGTTTGATTTCTTGACTGCTGCTTCCATGGATGCTTATGTTTGATCCATACAAAATGAAGTCTTTGACAACTTCAATCTTTTCACCATTTAAATGGATGCTATTTATGGTTAAGTGTTGAGGATTTTTGTTATTTTTACATTGAGGTGCAACCCATACTGAAGGCTGTGGTCTTTGACCTTCATCCATTAAGTATTTTAAGTCCTCTTCACTGTCAGCAAGCAAAGTTGTATCATCTGCATATCACAGGTTGTTAATAACTCTTCCTCATCGTGATCCCGTTCCTCTTCATATATCCCAGCTTTTCAGATTTGTTCAGCATACAGATTGACTAAGTATGGTGAAAGAATACCACCCTGGCACACACATTTCCTGATTTTAAACCATTAAATATCTCCTTGTTATGGTTGAACAACTGCCTCTTGGTCTATGTGTCGGTTCCTCATGAGCATAATTGAGATATTGTGGTATTATATTTATATTTAATTGATGGCTGCATAGTGATGTGTTCTCAGGCACTCACTACCTGTCTCTTGGAGGATGTAGTAGACCTGGAAGTGTCTCCCAGTAGATGTAGTAGAAACCAGACGTGTGTTCATTTTTTTTTTTTAATTCCGTTTGTGTAGCAGCATAGTTCAGGGCAGGTTTATGTGTCTACAGAAGCAGGAGTGCTATTCCTGCTCCAGACTCCAGGTAGAGCAGAGGCTGCACAGGAAGGGATGCTACTGGGTTAGCAAGTGTGGGGACTGGCCATGCCTCCCAGCTATCAGGAGGGCTCTGGAACAAGAGAGAACTGCACTCATTTGCGGATAAACTCTAGTGGAGTCCTGTACTTGCAGGCTGCTGTATGGACAACTGCTCACAAAAGTTCAAGATGGTCGCACCACTCCACTCCAACTTACAGTCTGCTCGGATTTCTTTTCTTTCACTGCTTTTGTTCAGCTGCTTCTTCCAGTCAGTACTCAATCTCCCTCTCTGTCATATCCTACTAAGCACAGAGTTCCATGATCAATATCTGTGTCTGTTTCACTCAGCCTCTCATTTCTTGGTTTCAGAGAATCTACTCAATGTGTCTGCCCTGGACAAGACTACGTTTTTACTGTGTCTGCCCTCTCTTGCCCTGGAGAAGACTACATTTTTTACTGTGCTTGCCCTCTCTTGCCCGGGACAAGACTACATTTTTACTGTGTCTGCCCTCTATTGCCCTGGACAAAACTATGTTTTTACTGTGGTTCTGTCATTTTCTTATTCAGGGTGCTTAGCTTCTTTCCAACATATTATCTAAACACCTCAAGAAAAGTTATAAAGGAGTCCTAGCCTTAGACACAGCAGTTGCTGTGATGTTGATGCCCAAGAAGAACCAAATTGCTATTTATGGACTTTCTTTTTTTAAAGAGAAAGTGATGGGGTAGCCAAGAAAGATGTCCATAAGTCAAAACATCCCAAACTGCCAGACAATAATGTCCCCAGACTTCACGTCATGAAGGTCATGTAGTCTCTCTCAAGTCATGAGTCTATTTGGAGGAAAAGATTGCCTGGAGACATTTCTACTGGTACCTTATCAATGAGGGTATTCTATGATTACTTCCACCTGTCCCAAGACTGTACCTGCCACCCTGCTCTGCAGCTGTTCCAAGACTGGCAGATCTTGATCCAAAGGTCTGGTGGGTGATCAGCTTGCAAGATAGACTCGAAGGGTGGCAGACAGTGACATATACAGATAGAGGACTGTACCTCCTGGTGCCAACAAGACAGCCAAGACTGGGACTGGGTCAACAACTGAATTCCTGTTTAGAGTGGAGTTGATTGTGGATGTGATCAGCCACCCCAGTAAAATTGAAGGCGATTGTTTTGTGTTAAATAAACCTGTGGCCAGAACTAAATTTTAACAGAAAGATAGAACTGTTTTAAAGGGCAAAATAGGATAACTTATTTGTTCAACAAATATTTACTGAACACCAACTATGTGCCAGCCAGGCAAGATACTGGGGTAATATGAGTGCAAAGGTAAATAAAAATAAATTCATTTCATCATCAGGTACAATATACAGAATAGTAAGGGAGTAGACATTAATTAATAGATCATGAATAAAAGTGTAATTACAAGACAAGATGATAATTATTAGAGACACATCATCCATTGAATGTAATTTGTTCCATAGAATTGGTGTTGTTAGATGCCTATGAGTTCCAACTCATAGCAATCCTATGCACAACAGAACGATGCACTACCAGCTCCTGTGCCATCCTCACAATTGATGTAACGCTTGAGGCCATTGCTGTTGCTATTGTACCAACCCATCTCATTGGGGGTCTTCCTCTTTTTCCTTGACCCTCCACTTTACCAAGCAAGATGTCCTTCTCCAGAAACTGTTCCTTCCAGATAATATGTCTGAATTATAAGAGACAAAGTTTCACCATTCTGGCTTCTAAGTAAAGGAGCATTCTGACTGCATCTCTTTCAAAATAGGTTTGCTTGTTACTTTGACAGTTAATGATACTTTTAACATTCTTCTCCAATACCATAACTAAAATATATTAATTCTTTTATGGTTTTCCTTATTGGTTGTGCAACGTTCATATGCCAATGAGGCTATTGAAAATACCCTAGGTCAGATTCACCTTAGTCCTCAAACTGACATCTTTGTTCTTAAACACTTTGAAGAGGTCTTGTGCAGCAGATTTACCTCGTGTAATATGTTGTTTGATTTCTTGACTGCTGTTTCCATGAATGTTGATGGTGAATAGAAGCAACTCTAAGACCACAAGAACTAGGCAGTGCCCGGCTACCACTATACACTGCTCTGAAAGGGATCACATTACAGTGTCCCAGACAGTGTGGGAGACAATGTGGAACAAAACTCAAAATTATTTTTTTAAAAGACTGGGTCAGAAAGAGACTGGAGATACCTGAGACTATGGCCCTCTACCATTCTTCAGGTCTGGAAAGGAACTCACCATCATGACCCAATTTTCAGCTAAGCAATAAATAGATTTATAGGGATGGACAGCATAAGTGAAGTGTGCTCACCATAATGGCCAATCATTTAAATCAAAAGGGCAACATTCACCTAAGGACAAAGTTGAGAATGGATAGGACCTTGGGTAGAATGCAAATAGGAGCCACAGAGAGGGGATTGCAATCGCTGAGACGAAACCAAGTGCATGATTGGTTGAATATAAAACTGATGACCTTGTCTGTAAACCTTCACTCAATTCACAATAAAAAAAGAATGTGCTCCTCAGAAAAATCTCACATGTAGGACTGAAAGGGCATTTGCCCGAAAACAAAGTTCAGAAGGCAGGAAAGATGAATGAAAAGAAATAGGAGACCCGAGGAGGAAGTAGGAAGAGTGCTGATACAATGAGGGAATGGTAACTAGCATCAAGAAACAAAATGTATATAAATTGTTGAAGAGGAAACTCATTTGCTTGGTAAACTTTCACCCAAACCACAATAAAATGTTTAAAAAATTTTTTCTTAAACTGAAAAAAAGAAAAGGAAATGAAAGTATGGGAGAAAGAGGAAGGTGGGGTTTGGGGGCTGTGGTGAGAGCCAGGAGAATTTGCTCAAGAGCAGAGAGAGTTTATTAGGCTAGCAGAGCTGGGCATGTGGATCTGACCAATCACTACTGTGAGGGTTGTTGATGAAGTGCTCAGGAACCTGAAGCTTGCTTGGTTTGCATTCAAGGGAACTTCTTCTTTACCTTCACCAGAAGACTCAGAACACTATTCTCCCTTGGGGACCGTGAGGACTCATCCCTAGAGCAGCATCCTCACCCACTGATAGGCTGGGAGGACTCACAACCAACCTCCTCTCTCCGGTACCTCTAAGATACTGATCAACCCAAGGAGAAGAAGAGAGTTGCCAGTGTCTTGGATTGGACTCTGATGGAGTGGTGTGAGGAAGCGTCTCCAGCCTGTTGGTGGGATGGGGCTTCCTGAATAAATCCATCTTGAGGCTAGAGGAGCCTTTTCCTTCCCTTTCTGCCTTTATCTCACCATTGTGGAGAAATAGTTATTGAAAGTAATAGTTGGATGATATTTAAGAATACAGGAAATTGGAAGTATCCCAAGGAAAAAAACTAGAATGCCATGCATACATATTTATCTTCTTGTTCTAAGGAAGGGTTTGGACACGATCCTATCAATGTTTTGTCTATTTACACAATAAAATTTTTCTTAAAATGTATCTATAACTTTCGTGACCTGAAGCATATTTTAACTGTGCAAGTGGACTCACTGATGAAAAATTATACATGGAATTATTCCAGAAAGGTTAGAAGGATTAGTAGAACTAAAGATCTGTAAGGAAACATAGTTTTATTGATGATTCTCTGTCTCCTTATGGGATTTCTATAAAAATCATCCCATTAATCATCTCAAGTATTAAGTGATCAGATGTGAAACCATTGTGTAAACTATTCTTTAAAAATTATAGAAATTGAAGCTATAAATATCTGTATTTTATACCCAAACATTCAAAAGAGTGTTCATTTGTGACTGTATATGATACATTTGTTGTTGTTAAGTGTTGTTGAGTAGGTTCTGTCTCACAGCTGATGGGTTTGAAACACCAACCTTGTGGTTAGCAATCCACTGCTTACTTTAGAGCACCACATCAGGATTCCACATGATAAGTGTTGTTGTTAAGTGCCATCAAGTCGGTTCTGACTCATAGTGACTCTGTATAGGGTTTCTGAGGGACAGCTGGTGAGTTTGAACCACTGACCTTGCAATTCAAACCAACCTTGCCATCTTAGATGTACAAATAATCCAAGAAGCTGGATTACATGAAGAAGAACGTTGCATCAGGATTGGAGGAAGGCTCATTAACAACCTACAACATGCAAATGATATTATCTTTTTTGTTGAATGCAAAGAGGACTTAAAATATTTACTGATGAAGATCAAAGAACACAACCTTCATTATGGTTTGCACCTCAATGTAAAGAAAACAAAAATCCTCACCACTGGACCATTCAATAACATCATAATAAATGGAGAAAAGACTTAAGTTGTCAAAGACTTCATTTTGCTTGGATCCACCATCAACACTCATGGAAGCAGCAGTCAGGAAATCAACCAACGTATTGGGTTAGGCAAGTCTGCTGCACAAGACCTCTTTAAAGTGTTCAAGAACACAGATGTCGCTTTGAGGACTAACATGCATCTGGCCCAAGCCATAGTATTTTCAATAGCCTCATATGCATGCAAAAGTTAGATAATAAATAAGGAAGATCATAGAAGAACTGATGCATTTGAGTTGTGGTGTTGTAGAAGAATATTAAAAGTACCAGGGACTGCCCTAAGAACAAACAAATCTGTATTGGAAGAAGTACAACCAGAATGCTCCCTTAGAAGCCAAGATGGCTAGACTTCATATCTTATACTTTGGACATATTATCAGGAGGGTCCCTGGAGAAGGACATCATTCTTGGTGAAGTGTTCATTCAACGAAAAAGAGGAAGACACCCCTCCCCCCAAAAAAAAGATGGATTGGCATAGTGGCAGCAACAATGGGCTCAAGCATAGCAACAATTGTGAGGTGGGCGCAGTACCCGAGGGTGTTTCATTCTGTTGTACTTAGGGTCACTATGCGTTGTAATCAACTTGATGGATCTTAACAACAAGAACAAAATATGAACGTCTTTGGAAATTTTCTTACAGTATATATAATATTCTGTCTATGAACTTAATATTCTGAGAATACTTCTTACTTGAGAAGTTAGGATGGTTGTGTGGCCTTGAAAGATGAGGTTTTTCGCTTCCGTAAAGATACAAGTCGTAATCGACTCCACTGCACACTACCACCACCAATCCTTTTTACTGAGGTCAAAGGATATAACACCTTGTGACCAGCAGATGGCACTAAAGCATTTTTATGATCCAAAGATTCCAGGCCCGAGTTGAACAACTAAAGTCTTGCTTTGTGTTTCTAAGGTGCCAAAGTGGTGTCTTAGAGGGGGTTAAAGATCCAGCACCTACACCTGATGCTTTAGTGATGAAAGAATTAGAGCACTCTGTTCATTTACAATGAACAACTCCATTCCTGCTTGGAGATGCAAAGAGGCAATTCAGATATAAGTGTTGCTACCAGGAAAGCACAGGGTATTTTGAGAGCAAGGTCTATGCTATCAAGAGTGTGGCCTCGTTTGGGTACTGCGGAGGGATATTAACATGGACCAATTTTCAGAATATACATTTAAGCTATCGTCAGTGAACAAATTCAGTGATTGTTGGTGTCGGGTGCCACTGAGTTAGTTGCAACTCAGAGCGACCCTATGCACAACACAATGAAACACTGCCTGGTCCTGACCCACGTTCACTGTAGTTGCTCTGTTTGAGACCATTGTTTCAGGCACTGTAGCGATCCATCTTGCTGAGGGTCTTCCTCTTTTTCACCGACCCTCTTACTTTACCAAGCATGATGTCTTTCTGGTATGATTGATGGAATGACTGTTGTTGTTGTTGTTAAGTGCCGTCACGTTGGTTCTGACTCAAAGTGACCCTGTATAGAGATTCCGAGGGAGCGGCTGGTGAGTTTGAACGGCTAACCTTGAGGTTCAAATGGACCTTTCGGTACAGTGCTTATCCTAAAGCGCCATAATGATTACTGGGGTGTAATGGAAGAATTGTGGTTATAGTATTACAGGTAGTCCTTGACTTAAAACCGGGTTCCGTTCCAATGACTATCAAAAGTTGGTTCTAGTATAAGTCAAAATACCTCATTTCAAATGAACAATTGATGCTCCTAATGTTACAAAAAAAACGGAACAACATCATGCTATAAGCCTGGGCTATAAAGAAGTCAGTATCAGTATGAAAACGATGACATCAGAGTCACAAAGTCTGCTGACGTGCATGCAATTCACTTGCCATATGTCGTCAGAGTTGGCCATTGCCCAACTTTGCACTCCTTACAACTCCCAACACCTACACTGACTTCATTACAGACCAGACCATAGTGGTGCTCTAGGATAAGCACTGGACTGCTAACAGTAAGGTCGGCAGTTCAAACCCGCAAGCTGCTCCCTGGAAAATCTATGCAGGGTTGCTATGAGTCAGAATCAACTTGACAGCACTTAATAACAACAATAGCATGCTACCTAGCAGTGTTTTGGACAGCAAACCAAACCATACAGTTGAACATCTGCAAGCAAGTATCTAAGAATGCGAACATCAGCATAAAGCATGGTGGTGGTGGTGTGCCGTGGAGTTGGTCCGACTCATAGTGACCCTGTACAGGGCTTCGGAGGCTGTAAATCTTTACCTCAGCAGAATGCCTCATCTTTCTCCCACGGAATAGCTGGTAGTCTTGAACTGCTGACCTTGAGGTTAGTAGCCCAATTCATAATCACTATGCTATCAGAGCTCCTTTGCAGCATGGTAAGTAATACATATTACTAATGATTGGATGTTTAAAAAAATAATAAACAATGGTTGAAAGTGCCATTTGTGGTAACTCGAATACAAAAGTAGGGGGCTACTTATATAACCCTTTGGTGACATTTTCACATGTAACAAGTTTACTGCATCTAAGAATGTGATTTCCTTTCTATTGTTCTTTATGTAAGGAATGGAATAGAAATGCTGGGAGAAATTGGTGTGTCTTTATTTTAATCCCTTAGATGATCAAGGAATAGGATCCTGACAAGGTTCTCTTAATTCTAGGAGAATTGTTGTTGCCTGGAATAGATGGTGCCCTGCGTTCCAGTATTCATAGGGCATCAACACCTTAAGTTGAATCAGAATCTGCCTCATAAACTAACAATCTTTGGTCTTCTGCCAAGTAACTGAACAACTACAAAGAGTAAACAGGAATATAAATGCTTATGTTTCTATTTTATATGTATTTCAATATAAAATGATTAGTCATATTATTTGTACAAATCTATAATAACATTTGGACTCCTGGTGTGCTACTGTAGGATAAGCACTGGACTGCTAATCATAAGGTCAGCACTTCAAACTCACCAGCTGCTCTTTGGAAACCTCATATAGAGTTGCTATGAGGCTGAGACATCTTGACAGCACTTAACAAAAATAAGAACATTTGGTTGGATACTTCTGTCTAACAGAGCAATTCTCACCTAACATAATCTTTATATACTGACAAAGAATGCTTATCATTTACATTGTGGTAGGGTTAATTTTGTTGGGAACTGAGTTGAAGAACTGAGTGTGTGTAGGCTGAGCTTATATTCTGATTTTCAGAAAATAGGTTAAGTGAGTCCTGGTGTGGTGCTGTAGGATAAGTTCTGGATTGCGAACCCCAAGATCGGCCATTCAAACCCACCAGCTGCTCCTCAGAAACCCTATACAGGGTGTCTATGAGTCAGAACTGACTCGATGGCACCTAACAACAACAACAGCAATAAATTATTTAAGAAGTCCTGGTGGTGCAGTGGTTAAGTGCTTAGCTGTTAGCCCAAAGGTCAATAGTTTGAGCCCACAAGCTGCTGTCTGAGAGAAAGAAGTGATAGCTCGCTTCCATAAAGATTCATAACCTTAGAAAGCAAGTCGGGCAGTTCTACTCTGTCCTACAGTTGCTAGGAGTCAGAATCATTTTGATGGCAATGAATTTGATTTGGGTTTTAGAATTAATTATTTACCCTACAGTATATGGAAGGGGCTTTGGTAGCGTAGTGGTTACGAATTGGGCTGTGAGCTGCAAGCAAGGTCAGCAGTTCCAAACTGCCAGCTGTTCCGCAGGAGAAAGATGAGGTTTTCTGCTCCATTAAGATTTACAGCCTCAGAAACCCTGTACAGGGTCGCTATGAGTTGGAACCAACTCCACGGCACACCACTACCACCATCTAAAATAAATTGGTTCATTAGTGTCTTCTACTGTGACTAATTAATGATTATTTGTGTATATTGTTTTGTTTTTTTACTGGGCTAGAATGCTATAACAGATATTATATACTTTTGCAAGTGAGTGCAAATTAAGATGAAGTCAAACACAGTTTTCCCTTACACAATTCCATATGGATTTATTCCTAAATTGTCCGATATTCACATTTACATCAGTCAATGTTATAAAAGGCATCTACAAAGTTATTGACGCAGACAGATCTTAAGTCAACAAAAATGTCAAGATACTTAACATGTCTCTGTTTTTGTTTTTAAAATAACGCTCTGCAGAAGACTCTGGATTATTGTATCATTATATTTTAATATTTCATCTATTTTATCATCTTGGTCCCAAACCCTCACAGCTCTCAAGCAGATTCTGAGTCATAGTGGTTCCATAGGACAGAGAAGAACTGTTCCACGGGGTTCAAGGGTGTAAATCTTTATGGAAAGAGACCTCCACATCTTTCTCTCACAGAGTAGCTGGTGGGTTTGAACCACCAAACTTTTGGTAAGCAGTTAAGCGCTTTAACCAATGTGCTACCAGGGCTCCCCATTGTCTTGGTTGTTGTTGTTGTTGTTAAGTGACCCTAAGCACAACAGAACAAAACACTACCTGATCCTGTACCAACCTTATAATTTTTGCTACGCTTGAGTCCATTGCTGCTGCCAATGTTGTTGTTGTTGTTAAATGCTGTCAAGTCCGTTCCAACCCATAGCAACCCTGTATAGGGTTTCTGAGGAGCAGCTAGTAAGCTTGAACCTCCAACCTTGCAATTCAAACGGACTTTACAGTCCAGCGCATTAACCCACAGAGCCATATCAGGAGTCCTGATCCATTCATTGTGGTTGTTGTTAAGTCCCATCGAGTTGATTCTGACCCATTGCGACCCTGTCTAGGGTGTTCAAGGAGAAGCTGGTGAGCTTGAACCGCCGACCTTGCAGTTCAAATGGCTTTGCAGTCTGGCGCATTAACCCACAGTGCCACACCAGGACTCCTTTATTAGGGGTTGTGAAATGCTGATATTCTAATTCAATCATTATTTATATATTTATTTATTACCTGGAATACTTAACACTATCATTCACTCTTAATTTATTACTTGGAATATACACCTAATAAATTAATGGATAGAAATACTGTCAATACCTGCAAACGTCAAGGGAGACGGTCAAACATGTGCCTCTGAATAGACACCTACCTACAACAATACTTATGAATTTGTCTTGCTAAAAAATTCTAAGCTGAATCTGCTCAAGCCTTTATCAATTTACAGAAAATCAAAGTCCTATCATTTGAATGGACTTACCTGAGATTTGATTGTAATTTGGGGGTGTGCAGGTGGTGTAAGAAGTCACATGTGATCATCCTTCATTCTGATCCTTCCCAGAGAGTTTTAGCATAATAAAGTTAATTCCCTCTAGCCAAGAAAATGAGACTCAATGTTGGCTATTTATGGGAGTCACTGGAGAAATTTTTTAAAATTCCAGTATGAGATTCTATTGGAGATTGATTAAGTTGATTTGGAAGTTGAGGCCCAGAACATTTCAAGATCTGCCCAAGCAATTCCAAGGGCAGCGGGGAAAGAACTGCTCTAGTTGTTGTTGTTAAGTGCCATCGAGTCGATTCCGACCCATAGCGACCCTGTACAGGGTTTCCGAGGGTGTAAATCTTTACGGGAGTAGAAAGCCTCATCTTTCTCCCGGAG
>NW_006408752.1:2260734-2272862 GCF_000296735.1 Chrysochloris asiatica
TGTGGAACCTGTACATAAACCAAGAGGCAGTAATTCCAACAGAACAATGGGATACTGGATGATTTAGAATCATGAAAGCTGTGTATCAGGGTTGTAGAATTTCAGCATACTTATTCAGTGTGTATGCTGAGCAAATCATCTGGGAAGCAAGACTATATGAAACAGAATTTGGCATCAGGATTGGAAGGAGACTCCTTAACAACCTGTAACGTGCATATGACATAATGTGCTTATGACAGCTTTGTTTTCAGAAATAGAAAAGGACTCGAAGTGCTTACTGATGAAGATTAGAGAATACAGCCTTCATTATGGATTACACCTCAACATAAAGAAAGCAAAAATCCTCCCAATTGCACCAATAAGCAACATCAGGATAAAATAAGAAAATAGTGAAGTTGCCATGAATTTCATTATAGTTGGATCCACAATCAGTGGCCCTCGAGGCACCAGTTAGGAAATCAGATGTCATATTGCATTGGGCAAATCTACTGAAAAAATTCTTTAATATATTAAAAAGTAAAGATGTAACCTTGAGGACTAAGGTGCATCTGTCCCAAGACAACATCTTTTCAACATTGTCTCATGTTCATGGGAAAGCTGAACAATGAGTAAGGAAAGGCGAAGAAGAATTTAGGCATATGAATTATGGAGTTGACTATATTATTGTGAAGAATATTGACTATATTATGGTCTGCCAGAAGAATCTATCTTAGAAGTTGTTGTTGTTGAGTGCCCTCGAGTCAGTTCTGACTCATAGTGACCCTGTACAGGGTTTCCAAGGAACATCTGGTGGGTTTGAACTGCCGACCTGTGGTTAGCAGTCCAATGCTTGAATTTTTTTCTTCAGTTCTTTCAGCTTGAGAAATAGTGAGTGCGTTCTTTCATTTTGTTTTTCTAACAGCAAGTCTTTGCACATTCCATTGTAATAATTGACTGTCTTCTCAAGTTGTGCTTTGAAATTTTTTGTTCTGATTTTTACTTCTTCATTTCTTCCATTCACTCTTGAGCAATTTTCAGAGTCTCTTCTGATGTCCATTTTCATCTTTCCTTTCTTCCCTGTCTCTTTGCTCCCTTTTGCTTCCTTCAGTTATAATGTTCTTGATGCTATCCCACAGTCCTTCTTATTGTCAGTCATTGGTGTCTAGTGCATCAAATCTGTTCTTGAATTAACCTCTAGATTTGGGAGGGATATAGTCAAGGTCATGCTTTGGCTCTCATGCACTTATTTTCATTTTCTTTAACTTTAGCTTGAACTTGCTTATGGGCATTTGATGGGCTGTTCTACAGTCTGTCCCTGGTCTTGTTATGGCTGATGATATTGAGCTTCTCCATTGTCTTTTCACACAGATGTAGTCAAATTGATTCCTGTGTATTCCATTTGATGAACTCCATGTGTATTGTTGTTTTTTTTTTTAATATTTCCAATGAATAAGTCATTGGCCTTGCAAAATTCTATCAGGTGATCTTCACCATCATTTCTATCACCAAGGCCCTATTTTCCAACTACAGATTCTTCCTCTTTGTTTCCAACTTTCACCTTTCAATCACCAGTAATTATGAATTACATGTTGGAGCAATTTCAGACGGAAAATATTCATGTTATTGTTGTTTTTGTGCCACTGAATTGGTTCTGACTCATAGCAACCCTGTGTAGGGTTTCCGAGGAGCAGCTGGTGACTTTGAACTGCCCACCTCGTAGTCCAGGGCTTACCCTGCAGTGCCATACCAAGAATCCAATGTTCATAGACTTCTTCAATTTCATATAATTTTCCAATGTTCATAGAATTATTCAGTTTCATCATTACTGGCAGTAGTAGTTCATGGGTAAATTTGAATGATAGTGGAACGAAATGGGCTTCCTTGTAGGTGTAGTGATATTATCCTATCCAACATTGTATTGTATTCTGGTGTGAGTCAGAACCAACTCAGGCAGTATCTGACAATAACATGTGTGTGTTTTACCATGATAAACAAAAAAATGTCAGAGAATTGTACATAAAGCCTTATTGTATTCATTCTTATGCATTGCTATAACAAAGAATCAAAAACTAGGAAGATTAAAATAAACAGAAATTGATTTTCTTACAGTTTTGAAGGCTAGAAGCTTGAAATGAAGGTGTTGGCAAGGCCATGCTCCCTCTGAAGTATCTAAAAAAGGATACTTCCTTGCTTCTTGAAGCTTCTAGTAACCCTAAGTGTTCCTTGTGGAAGCAAAACTCCAATCTTTGACTCGGTCTTTACATGACTGTCTTTGCTCTGCATCTGTGACTGGTTTCCTCTTCCTATGAGGACACAAGTCCTACCGAAATAGAACCCATGCTATTCCAATATGACCTCATGTTAATGGATGACATCTGCAAAGACGCTATTTCCAACTTAAGTCACATTCACAGGTTCAGAGGTTAGGATTTGAATATGTCTTTTCTTTCTTTGGGAATCAGAATTGACCCATCACATCTATGAAACAAAATGACCACCTGCAAAAACTGGTGAAATTTGAGTGAGAACTATAGTCTTGTTGATTACATTGTTCCAAAACAACAACAACAATTTCAGACAAGGATGTGCAATGAGGAATACCATTGCTAATATCAGAAGAATTTGGGTTGAAAGCAGAGAATACCTACTATTTATTGACTACACAAAGGCTTTAGACTGTGTGAGTCATGACAAGCTATGGACAACACTGCTGAGAATGAGAATTACAAAACAATTCATTGTGTTCACAGACCAAGAAACAGTCATTCAAATAGAACAAGGGCAGACGGAATGGTTTAAAATCAGGAAAGGTGTGAACAGGATTTATTCTTTCATCCTACTTATTCAATCTGTATGCTGAACACATAATCCGAGAAGCTGGATTATATAAAGAAGAACGTGGCATCAGGATTGGAGGAATACTTATTAACAACCTTCCTTGCTGAAAGTGAAGAGGGCTTAAAATACTTACTGATGAAGATCAAAGACCACAGCCTTCGGTATGCATTGTACCTCAATGTAAAGAAAACAAAAATCCATACCATTGGACTAATAAATAATATCATGACAAATGGTGAAAAGATTGACGTTGTGAAAGACTACATTTTTGGGGCATCTACAATCAGCACTCATGGAAGCAGCAGTCAAGAAATCAAATGATGCATTGCATTAGGCAAATCTGCTGCACAGGACCTCTATAATGTATTCAGGAGGCTCTACGTCCATTGACTGAGTACGGCTGTGTGCCTGCAGGCAGAGGTCTGGCTTGCAGAATATGCCCTTGTTATTGTTGTTGTTGAATGCCGTCGAGTCGGTTCCGACCTCTAGTGACCCAGTATAGGGTTTCCAAGGAGCAACTGGTGAGCTTGAACTGCCAACCTTGTGGTTTAAACCAACTTTGCAGTCAAGTGCATTAACCCACAATACCATACCAGGACTCCAGAATATTCCTTTAGGACATTTAAATGAATATGTATTTTTTTGTTTCATGTGCGTACATCAAATATTTTTGCTTTGTGCATTTGTGAAATATAAGATGTAAAGGGGAAGCCACGTGGAAAAAATAGGATAATTGTTGTTGCAGGGAGGGGATTGTAATCATTGAGATGAAAAAAAAACCATATAATTTGTTGAATATAAAGCTGATGGTCTTGTCTGTTAATCTTCATTCAATTCACAACAAAATTTTTTTTTTTTTAAATAATAAAATCAAATACTTTGGACATATTATCAGGAGGGACCAGTCCCTAGAGAAGGACATCATGCTTGGTAAATTGGAGCATCAGTGAAAAAGAGGGAGACCCCCAATGAGATGGATTGACACAGTGGTAGCAGCAAAGAGTTCAAATGTAACAATGATTGTGAGGTTGGCTTAGGGCTGGGCAGTGTTTCATTCTGTTGTACACAAGGCTGCTATGAATCCAAACTAACTTGACAGGGCCTAACAACAACAATTTCTTAGTTTTAATAAGATAGCATGTTGTTTGGTGCCTTCAAGTCAGTTTGGACTCATAGTGACTCTAGGTACAACAGAACAAAACACTGGTCCAGCACCATCCTCTACATTATTGTTATGTTAAGCCCATTGTTGTAACCACTGTATCAATGCACCTTGTTGAGGATCTTCCTCTTTTTAATTGATCTTGTATTTGTAGTTGTTAAGTGCCATGAAGCTGATTCCAAATCATAGCGACCCTGTATAGAATTTCTAAGGAGCAGCTGATGGATTTGAAGCACTGACCTTGTGGTTAGCAGTCCAGTACTTATCCTACAACAACACACCAAGAGGCTCTCCGTAGTACTATGTTGGTGTTGTTGCTAAGTGCCGTTGAGTTACTTCCGACTCAAGTGATGAAATATGGGAGCGACCAGTGAGTTTGAACCAACAACCTTGCAGTTCAAACCGACCTTGCAGTCCTGTGCTTATCCTACAGCGCCACAACAGAACTCCACATAATATT
This sequence comes from Chrysochloris asiatica, assembly GCF_000296735.1. Lineage (NCBI taxonomy): Eukaryota > Metazoa > Chordata > Mammalia > Afrosoricida > Chrysochloridae > Chrysochloris > Chrysochloris asiatica. Next base: position 2,265,174 of record NW_006408752.1, read on the forward strand.
ATAGTTACATAAAATATCATCATTGGGGAAAGTTGGGTGATTAATATGTGTGACCTCTCTGTACTATTTTTTTCAACTTTTTGTGAATCTGCAAGTATTTTCAAATAGAAAATTGAAAGGGAAACCTTATAAGGATGGTAGGATTTTCATTTCAATTTTACACATAAGGAAACTGACAGTTAAAGAGGTAAAGTAAGCTGCCTGATGTCATTAAGTAAGTGTGGGGAAGAGTTGTGATTCCAAACCAACGCCAATGCACTACCTGCCTCCCGTCACCATGGTTCACCTCCAGACACAGTGGTGGTTCCTGCCACTCATAGAATGTCTCCAGGTCCCAATGGGGCCTGAAAATTATGCAACTAAATTTAATTAGACTACAGTGACTGAAAGTATGATGCATCACATTAAAAAATATAGCTCCCATAAAGATTTGCAGCCTCAGAAACCCTGTGCAGGGTCACTATGAGTCAGAACCAACTCCATGGTACTTACCAATAACATAGAACATCAGAGATGGAGGCAGAGATAGGGACATGGAGAGAGGGAGCAGCTGAGGACTCTAGATTCATGGAAAGAGAGAGACTGACAGCTGGTGGCCAGGAGGCAGTCTTGCAGAATTTGCCCTTTGGTGGTGTAAATTATTATATATGCCTGAGTGTTTAAAAAAAAAAGGAGCTAAAATGAAATGAATAGACACAAATATTGTTAACTGATGGTACATGGAGGGGATTATAATCATTGTAATGAAACAAAGTATATGATTTGTGGAATGTAAAACTGATGATCTGCCCTGTAAACTTTCACTCAAATCACAATAAAAACTTAAAAAAAAAAAAGTAAGTATAGAAATTGTGATGGGTCTGTATTAAGAACAATAGATGATGACATTGTGTTTTGCATATGTTTTTCAGCTTTGAATTGTAAAAATGTCAACACTTTGGTTTTTACTACTGTAAAACAACCAGATATCAGATTAATAGTTATATAAGGATTTTATTCATTTACCAAGAAAAAAAAATCTTAGACCTGAGTCATAAATAATAGATTAAGCACTTATTTTGTACAATTCAGTCCTCTCTAATGGCAAAGAAATTGGCAACGTCTTTCCAGAATTCTAATTCCATTGTAGGTAGATGAATCATAGCATTTTATATGACACACTTATTAGAAGCATTTTCACTTCATTTAGTCTTAATTACAGTGGCAGCATAGAGCCCTGGATCAATTGAGCACTCATATCTGATCTCAAGGTCTATAAATGTCAGAAACACATGGTAATCAGAGACCTGGTACTTTTCTTTAATATATTATATGCCTATAGAATTTAATTCATAAAGTATGAGTCAATGATCTCTACAGTTTTATTAACCGCTTTGAGTCATTTCCCAAATGTCCTCATTTACTTTTACCCTTGGCTATTTCTTTTATTTGGTTTGGTGTGACATGGTCTTTTCAGACTCTTGATAATTGGATATCATTGGCAAAAACAACCAAGGAGGCCTCGGGCAGGCCCTGTCTTTGTGTGAAATAAGGCTGTGCTCTGAGTGAATTCAAGTGGGCAGGAAGAGATTTGGATTTGTCATGATTCGAATATGTCCTTCTGGGAACAAGGTGGCTGTATTGCTTCTTTACCTAAAATTATATTCACATGGCAGAGTTTTCTGTCACAGAGAAGGAGATGGTGACCCAGACCCCAAGCTCAATTGGTAAGGGCTGGCTGAGGATAATTTTCACCAGGGAACAGCCATTTGGCCTGCCTTTTGATCTGTAGTGAGAAAAACAAAGCAGGGTGATTTCATCATCCAGTGACTAAAAATATAGCTTTTAGAGTGGGGCTTTTAGTTTTTATCTTTCTAAAATGATTTATAGATGAACTGATTATAATTTTCAAAGAAAATGAAAAGTAATGGAAAACAATGAACATTTTTCAGTATTCTAATACTGGATTCAGGTAAGGACATGGAACAAGCAGTATCACTGCTGACATCAAATGAGTTTTGGTTGAAAGCAGAGAACACCAGAAAGATATTTACCTGCACTTTATTGATTATGCTAAGGCCTTCAACTGTGTGAATCATGACAAGCTGAGGACAGCATTGAGGAGAATGAGTATTCCAGAACACTTGATTGTGCTCATCAAGACCCTGTGCATAGACAAGCAGATAGTCATTCAAACAGAATAAAGGGACACTGAATAGTTTAAAATCAGGAAAGGTGTGTGCCAGGCTTGTATTCTTTCACCATACTTATTCAACCTGAATGCTGAACAAATAATATAAGAAGCTGGATTCTTTGAAGAAGAATGTATCATCAAGATTGGAGGAAGACTCATTAACAGCCTGCAATATGCAAGAAGACTTAAAATACTTACTGAGGAATATCAAAGACCACACAGCCTTCAGTGTAGGTTGAACTTCAATGCAAAGAAAACAAAAATCCTCATGACTGAACCAGTAAATAGCATCATGATAAATAGAGAAAAGATTGAAGTTGTCAAAGACTTCATTTACTTTAGGTCCACAATCAACACTCATGGAAATAGCAGTCAGGAAATCCAACAACATATTGCATTAAGCAAATCTTCTGCACAAGGCCTCTTGAAAGTGTTCAATAACAAAGATGCCCGTTGAAAGACTAAAGTATGCCTGACTCAAGCCATGGTATTTTAAATAGCCTCATATGCAGGTGAATGTTGGACAATGAATAAGGAAGACCTTTGAAAAATTTATTCATTTGAGTTATGGTATTGGAGAAAAATATTAAAGGTGCCATGGGCTTCCTAAGGAACAAATGAATCTATTTTGAAAGAAGTACAACCAGAATGCTCCTTAGAAACCAAGATGGCCAGACTTCATCTCTCATACTTTGGAGATATTATCAGGAAGGACCAACCCTTGGAGAAGAACATCATGATTGGTAAAGTAGAGGGGCAGCAAAAAAGAAATCCATGGAGAGGGATTGGCACAGTAGTAGCAATAATGAGCTCAAGCGTGATACCAATTGTGAGGTTGGCAAAGGGCTGGGTGTTGTTTGGTTCTGTTGTACATACGGTCTCTATAACTTGGAACTAATTCAACCGCATTTAACAACAATGTCAAACCATTATCATTGTTAAGTATTCAAATGAGCTCCCATGTAACGAATTTATCTTCATTGTTTATCTTAGTCATTTGAGACTGGTTTCCATTGTGCCAGTATTTTTGTTCTTGTTTTTGCAATGGACCTATAGTTTGAAGGTACCAAAAGATTTTTAGAATTCTGCTAAAATATTAAGTTACTGTCATAGAATATGCTGGAAAACTTAAAGTCCCTAATATGTTCTCAGATAATTTTCCTTACAAAAAAAAAACAGATTTGATAAATAAGTGTAATTTTTTAAGATTATATTACATATAATTTTGTAAAGGATAAAATGAAGATTTTTATGCAACTAGGAGCCAGTTTTTGATGGAGTTAGGGGTTGCTGTAAGCACACAGGAAAGTGGGGTCCCTTTGATGAGTGGGTCTATTCCTCAACTTAACATGATGGTGTAGGCTAAGAAACATTACTTTAGTTGGGTTTGTTAAGAAAAAATTTGAGAAGTAATACAAATATAGAACCATAGGATTTGGTCCAACACTAGGCTGTCTGTTTGGTACATTGTGGTGGCTTGCATGTTGCTGTGATTCTGGAAGCTATGCTACCAGTATTTTGAATGCTGGCAGGGTCATTCATGGTGGACAGGTTTCAGTGGAATTTCCAGACTAAGACAGACTCGTATGAAGGATAGATGGACTACTTCCAAATTTTAGCCACTGAAACCTAAGAATAGCAGTGAATGTCAGCACCAGAATAATGAATACTGAAACATAATGAATATTGGCTAGATGTAATTCCAGAAAATGAGCCCCTCGGGTTGGAAGGCACTCAAAATACAACTGGAGAAGTGATGACTCTTCAAAGTAGAGTTGACCGTGATGGCAAAAATGGAATAAAATTTTGATAACCTTCAACTGCAGATGAGCACAACTCAGAATGAAAAGAAATAGCTGCAAACATCCATTAATAATTGGAACATGGAATGTACAAAGTTTGAATCTAGCAAAATTGGAAGTTGTCAAAAAAGAAATGGAACTCATAAACATCAATATCCTAGTCATTAGGGAGCTGAAATGGACCAGTACTGGCCATTTTGAAGCTGACAATCACATGGTTTACTATGCTAGGAAGGAAAAATTGAAGAGGAATGATGTCACATTCATCATTAAAAAGAGCATTTCAAGATCTATCTTGAAGTACACACTGTCTACGATAGGATAATATCCACACACCTACACAAGTAAAACAAGTTAATACCACTAATATTCCAATTAATGCACCAGAAACTAAAGCCAGTGAGGATGAAATTGAAGACATCTACGAACTTCTTCAGTCTGAAATTGATCGAACACACAACCAAGATGTATTGATAATTATTGATGATTGGAATGCAAAGGTAGGAAATTCAAAGGAGGCATCAATAGTGGAGAAATATGGCCTTGGTAACAGAAATGATGCTAGAGATCACATGACAGAATTTTGCAAGACCAATTACTTCTTCATTGCAAATGACATAAAAGATAATTATACACATGGACCTCACCAGATGGAATACACAGGAATCAAATTGACTACATCTGTGGAAAGAGATGGTGGAAAAGCTCCATATCATCAGCCAAAACAAGGCCAGGGGAAGATTGTGGAATAGATAATCAATTGGTTGTATGCAAGTTCAGAATGAAGATGAAGAAAATTAAAACAAATCCATGAGAACTAAAATATGGGCTTGAGCATACCCCACATGAATTTAGAGATCATCTCAAGCACATATTTGATGCACTGGACACTAATAACCAAAACCCAGAAGAATTGTGGGATGACAACAAGAACATCATACAGGAACAGTGCAAATGGTGAATAAGAAGTCAAGAAAGAAATAAAAGACCAAAATGGATGTTAGAAGAGACTCTGACACTGCTTTCTAGCATACAGATGCTAAAGCAAATGGAAGAAATGAGGAGTTAAAAGAGCTGAACAGAAATTTTCAAAGGGCAGCTCGAGAAGACAAAATCAAATATTATAATAAAATGTGCAAAGATCTGGAGTTAGGAAACCAGAAGGAAAGAACACACTCAACATTTCTCAAGCTGAAAGTACTTAGGAAAAAATTCAAGTCTGAACTTGACAGGTTCTCTGGGCAAAATATTGAATGATACAGAAAACACCAAAGTAAAATTGAAAGAATACAAATTCACTGTATCAAAAGGAAATGGTCAAGACCTCACGTCTTGGTCTCCGTTATGTGGCACTTTTCCCGCCTTTTCTGTGTGCACATTGAAAAAAGGAGCAAGCTCTCTGGACCTTGGAGCAGGTTGGCTGCCTTCATGTCCACTCTGCTGATCAGTCAGCTCCAGTATGCATGGCTGAAAGAACTGGGGCTCTGAGAAAAAAAATGAGGGCGTGTATAATGGATGCTGGGGAGGCTGGGGAGAGGTGCTTACAACCTACTGTTCTGCTAACAATGAGCCAATAGCAAGATTTCAACAGGCAAACGTAGCAGAGTATGAAGAAATCGCAAAGAAAGCAAGAGAAACATGGAAAGTCTGGGCAGATGTTCCTGCTCCAAAACGAGGAGAAATTGTAAGACAGATTGGTGATGCCTTTCCAGAGAAGATCCAAATGCTAGGAAGCTTGGTATCTTTGGAGATGGGCAAAAATCTTAGTAGAAGGTGTAGGAGAAGTTCAGGAATATGTGGATATTTGTGATTATGCTGTTGTTTTATCACGGATGATTGGAGGACCCGGCCAGGCACTCAATGAACAATGGAATCCCGTAGGCCTGGTTGGAATCATCACTGCTTTCAACTTCCCTGTAGCAGTATAAGGCTGCAACAGTGCTATCACAATGATCTGTGGGAATGTCTGCCTTTGGAAAGGAGCTCCAACAACTTCCCTTATTAGTGTAGAAGTCACAAGGATAATAGCCAAAGTTCTGGAGGACAACAAACTGCCTGGTGCAATTTGTTCCTTGACTTGTGGGGGAGCAGATATTGGCACAGCAATGGCCAAAGATGAGCGGGTGAACCTGCTGTCCTTCACTGGGAACATGCAGATGGGAAAACAGGTGGTTCAGAAGAGGTTTGGGAGAAGTTTATTAGAACTTAGAAGAAACTATGCCATTATTGATTTTGAGGATGCAAACCTCAGTTTAGTTGTCCCATCCGTTCTTTTTGTTGCCGTGTACCACTAAGAGGTGGCTGATTTTACATGAAAACATCCATGATGAAGTTGTAGATAAACTGAAAAAGGCCTATACACAGACCCGTGTCAGGAACCCCTGGGACTCTAATGCTCTCCATGGGCCACTCCACACAAAACAGACAGTGAGCATGTTCCTTGGGGCAGTGGAAGAAGCAAAGAAAGAAGGTGGCACTGTCGTCTATGGTGGCAAGGTTATGGATCACCCTGGAACCAACGATTGTGATGGGTCTTGCCCATAACACATCCATCACACATACAGAGACTTTTGCTTCAATTGTGTATGTATTTAAATTCAAGAATGAAGAAGAGGTCTTTGCATGGAATAATGAAGTAAAACAGGGGCTTTCAAGTAGCATTTTTACCAAGGATTTGGGAAGAATCTTCTGCCGGCTTTGCCTTCGGGATCAGACTGTGGCATTGTAAATGTCAATATTCCAACAAGTGGGGCCGAAATTGGAGGTGCATTTGGAGGTGAGAAACATACTGGTGGTGGTCGAGAGTCTGGCAGTGATGCTTGGAAACAGTACATGAGAAGATTTACTTGTACCATCAACTACAGTAAGGACCTTCCTCTGGCTCAAGGAATTGAATTTCAGTAAAAATTAGATTCACATTACTTCATGACTTTCAGGCATTCCCACAGCTTGCTCTTCTGAAAAAGACAAAGAAAATTAAGCTGTCCCTTGAATAAATGCATCATTTTGAATAATGTACTGAGGAATCCTTTATGTCCCTGAATCCTTGGCTAAATCAAGAGACTAATTTTTAAAAAACAAATAAAACTTGTCATAAAAGCTTAAAATAAAAATAATAATAAGAAGGAAATGGTCAAATGCTCAACTATTTCAGGAGGTGGCTTATGACCAAGAACCAATGATACTGAAAGAAGAAGTCCAAGGTACCTGAAGGCATTGGCAAAGAACCAGGTTCCGGGAATTGATGGAATACAAATTCAAGTTTTTCAACAAACTGATATAGCACAGTAGACACTCATGCATCTATGACAAGAAATTTGGAAGACAGCTACCTGGTCAACTGACTGGAAGAGATCCATATTTATACCATTTCAAAGATAGGTGACCCAATGGAATGTGGAAAATATCATTAATATCACGTGCAAGTAAAATTTTGCTAAAGATAATTCAAAATTGGCTGCAACAGTACACTGACAGGGAACTGCCAGAGTTCAAATCTAGATTCAGATGAGGAAAAACAAAGGATATCACTGCTGATGTCAGATGGATCTTGGCTGAAAGCAGAGAATAACAGACAGATATTTACATGAGCATTACTGACTATGCAAAGACTTTTTTTTTTTTTTTTTAATTTAAGGTTTTTATTGTGGATTGAGTGAAAGATTACAGGGTACATCATCAGTTTCACATTCAACAATTCATATAACTTGTTTC
>NW_006408752.1:2277597-2284081 GCF_000296735.1 Chrysochloris asiatica
GGTCAAGTTCATCAAATTGTAGCAATTTACACTTGTTTCCTTTATCTTCCTCTATTTGAATTCTGATCATCAAGCCTTTGAAGCTAGATCAAATGGTTACTATCTGCAAGTTTGGACATTCTTGCTTGTCTCCCCTCACTTCATATCAGCTGGATGCTTCACTCTCAGGTCTAGCCCTCCATGGCTATGTCCTTGTACATGGGCTCAGAAGTCCCCAGGGCTCACCATAGTTTGGACCAACCATCCCTTCCTCTTCTCTCTCTCATCTCCAGGTCAACGGGAGTCTATGTGGTCGACTGTGGTCAAACTCAGCCCATATTTTCATTGCTACCTCTTCCCCACTTCCACTTACCAGTAGACCAATGTGGTCACCAGCAAGCTTACACACCTGCTTGTGTGTTCCCTTTGAGTTTCAGTGTTGGAGGGGGTTTGTCCTGAAGGGACTTGGTTGATGGCTCCGTGGTGAACAACATGCTTCTTCTTTTAGTAGCCAATCAGACTGCCATTTTTGTTTTTTATTTTTCCTGCTGGTCTTTCTTACAAGAAGTGTCTTCTGTTCCTCTAGCTGCTCTAGGCTGGTCTGCTTGTCCTTTCAAATGGAAATGTCCCACCTCAAAAGGTTCTGGAGGTGACTCAGGATTCCACCTGAGGTCCTATACATTACGAAGACTCCACAGAAGCCTATTTCACTGGGCGAGTTCTAGAACACTCTGTGGGTTAATGCACTGGACTGCAAAGTTGGTTTGAACCATAAAGTCGATGGTTCAAGCTCACCAGCTGCTCCTTGGAAACCCTATACAGGGTAGCTATGGGTCAGAACCGACTCAACAGCCCTTAACAACAACAACAATGCGTTATAGGCTGAAGATAGACTTACAAGCTTTCTGTAATCAGGTTTCCTGATATTCCTTTCTATACCACTCAAGTGTGTATTTTACAATAGTAGGCAAGGGAAACTAATATTCATTAGACAGTCAAGCATCTTAACATTATTTCCCCTCTTTTACCCATTCAGTCTATGCCTTGATCCTTGTATCACAGATCCCTGTTGTTCCAAGGTTGAGCATACATCACTATATACCTCTGTCCCATTTAGCCTATGCGAACCTGCCTCAGTGTTCCCCTATCTACCTTGTTATTCCATTCCCCTTCCCCTTTGTGTGTATTGCTCTCCCCAACAACTGAACTATGATGTATCTGTCTCCCACCCTATGCTTTACCGTCCCTTCCCTCCCATCCCTGGTAACCAACAAAGAATTTTTTTTCCTGTTTAGTATGAGTATCTTTTCTTAAACTTTTACAATAATGGTCTCAAGACAGATCTTTAAATAGTCTTTTTGATGATGAATGTAATGTCATTTCTCTTCAATTTGTCATTCCCATCATACTAAACCATGTGATTGTCAGGTTCAAAATGGTCATTACCAGTCCATTTCAGCTCACTAATGCCTAGGATATCGATGTTTATGCATTCCATTCCAATTTTCCTAGGTTTTCCTAGGTTGTAGTTATTACATCTTTCTCCCACAGAGCAACTGGTGGGTTTGAACCACGAACTTTTCAGTTAGCAGCTGAATGCTTAATCACTGTGCCACTATTATTTGTTCAATACTCAGAAAATGTTTGTTGTATGTGCACTGATATTTGCTATGTCCTGAGAAAAATTTAAATATCAGTAGTAAATTCTCTGCTGTCAAGAAGCTTAATCTTAGTAGTAGAGGAGGCACATATATAGAAAACCACAATTAATCCAAGGCAAAATGAAAGACATGGGAAAGGAACAAACTGTTGACAGTCAATGAGTCAGGGACCATTGTCGAGAGCCGGCCTCGACATGGGGGTTCAGTTCACGAAGGAGGGAGATCTGGCAGTGACAGAGATAGAGAAAAAGTACACACAAAGACACAACAAGAGAGACAAGAAGACACCCCAAAACCAGAGTGGATGCATAACTGGCATCAGACAGATCCTGCATTCTAAACATTTTGGCTATGCATGCCGTTTGCACACCTTGCCAACGGCAAAGCCTGCTCATGCTGCAAGCCACAATGCATGCGGGCTTCGGTCTGCACCCCAGTTTTATTTCGGGGAGGAGCTTTACACAAAGGAAGGTGGGGTTTATTAAGACGGGGTTCAGAAGTGAAATGTGATTAATCATTCAAAACAGGACACAATGATTTACAGAAATCAAATTCTAAAACATACATCACAAATTGTCTTGATAATCTAACATCCTTAATTTTCCAGAAATTCAAGCAAATTAGTATATGGTACTTTTCAGGTTCGAATCCCAGGGCAGCAACTTGGTTTCTCCAGGCTAATTAACATACCTATAGCACCTAATCTCGAATGGGAAAAAGGTGAAAAGGATTGAAAGGAGTCCTGCTGTGTCAGCTGGCTGGCCGAGGCCTGCAGGAAGAAGCAAGACGTCTGGCTGAATGGTTTGCACCTGGGGTCGAACTGAGACGGCAGCCACCTATTGTTCTTTAGATAAAAACCCCAGAATACACCAATCCACTGAGTTAATTCCTTGGGGGAAACTTGTCTCCAGAGCTTCCCAGCAAACTTGTTTTTGGAGCTTTTTACAGTCTCGGCTTTAGGAGCAGTTTAATATTTGTCCATGGGTATCAAGGGCTCATGTATTAAGTTAATATCAAACAACTGAATAATTTGATAAAGAACAGTTTGGACGAGCTTGCCCAGTGGCCAGAGTTTGTTCCTCAGAGAGATTTGTTCCCAGAACACCTTAAGCACTGCCAACACAGTGGAGACATTAAGAAGGGCACATAAGAAACCATTTTCTCAGAGGCTACAGTTACAGGAGTTTGAAGCATAGCATGAATTAATAGGACTAAAGAGAATTATACAGAGCTGGTCCAACAGTGAGTTCGTAAAAGCCAATGAACCCAGGATGTCCGGAGGTTACTTCCTTGAGCCCTCAGGGTCTCTGCACAGCAAGTCTGAGTGCAGCCACATGCTGGATTTTCGTCCATGACACCAGTCCTCACATCCCAGTACCTGCAGTCTGCAACAGACCATGGACAAGTCATTGACAATAACAAAACAGAGGACCAGAATGAGAATGTTACCCTTTCGGAGCCACTTTGAAGGGAGATTCCAAACAAAGGCTGAATGTCTCTGGTGGCAAAGCTAAGTCTACATTAAATTCTACTTAAATCATCCACCACTTTCACACTCAAGCTTCTGAACATGAAGCATACATTTATCAAAACAAGCAAGAGCACTTGCTGATGTCTGGTATTAGCCGATCAGCAGGAAATATGTGGCTATATTGTTGTTGAATTAATGAACTATATATCCCATCATTTGAACCAATATACCCAACAGGTAGTAAACAGTAGAGACTGAAAAGTACTTAGACTACTGTGTCTCAGCAGTGCCACTGTGCTTGGAGATGGACAGCAGACATGCTGTAAAGATGTATTGAAGAATCATTTAGGGCCAATGGAGTCTGCTCATCAATTTTGTGGTTGATGGACAGTGACTTCATCTGGCTTGATTTGTTTAGGAGCCCAGAAAACTAAGAGAAAATGGCACAGCACTGAGGATCTTGTAGCTCATGATTAAGGCTGAGGATGAGGCATAGATCTCACCACCAATTTAAACTCTATCTATGACACATGCTCTGCTTTCCCTCCGTTGCTTATCCAAGTGCTTCATATGGAGATAAATCTTTTCTACTCAATTTCAGACCTTGCATCAAAATTCCTCTCTCCTTAGAGCCCAATCATATGGTTAAAAAGAAGATGCAAATGGAATTGAAAATTATCAACACCATTAGAGCCCAAAGAATGATGATAACAGAATATTCTCTTACAAGTAAACAACTATTGGGATTGGCATGTGAATATGAATCGTATTAGGATATCAGCAATGTTATAAGAGAACATCAAATAAACCTGCCTTCATCTCAATCCATGCTTATGTCATTATTGATCCTGCTTTCCTCAATTAAGCAGGCTTGAAAACCTCCTTTATCACTTTTCCCCTTGTTAAATATATATACCTATTTTGTGGCAAAATATCACGACTGGGGTAATTTTCTGATATGCATAATTCTGGGTGGGATGTCAGCTGTAACAATTTGTTAACAGTTGAAATGTTCCTATTCCAAGGGATGGAATTAAATTTAATGAATGTAGGAACAAAGGACCAGCTAAGCTCTGTGTGAGCAGAGCATTTCAAGGTTTAGCCAAGAGTGTGAAGTACTTTTCAATCACTAACAATAAACCTGTCCATTCTACTTAGCCAGCAGGCTGATCTCTTCCCAAGCTGGTAAGAAGGTGTTACATTGCTATTCACCTGTAGTTAAGTACAACTCTTTTGCAACTGAAGGTAGCTCATCTATTTAGATTACTGCTTAACTTGCCACTAAAATATACATGGATATGTCTTTCTTTGTGCCAGGGATGTTTTCTTGGGGAAAGCTATTTGATAATTGTATTGTTTTCTCACTGAATTGCATTATAATTTCATCAATGAGTCCAATGATTATTTTTCAATTAGCAATACTTGAGCTTTAAAATTTTTTAATTAAAAAACGTTTTATCTTAGCAAACTATTTATAAAGAGTTGATCAACATGTGCATGCAGTTTTCTGGTTACTAACAAGTCTACAAAGAAGGTAATATATGATCCTTGTTCTTCAAGAGCCTAAAACCCAATTCTAGGAGCAAGATATACAGATGTCCAATCAAAACAATTGATTAACAAGGTAAGGGAGTAATGATTACAGATAGACAATATATCAAGAGAAATTGGGTTGGAATACTCTGGAAGAAATAAATCTCCAGCTGGACTTGAATTACAGAGAATATTTAAATAGATGAAAGTGAATCAGGAGGGCATTTCGAGCAGGGAGTTAGCCTGGAAATCTATTTGTCATGATTGAACATGGTTTATTTAGAGATGTAGAGGTTTGTTTTGCAAATAGAAACACTTTATATGCATCTAGTGATTTACTCCACATATTAGGTTTCTACTGCTGCTGTAACAAATTACCACAAACTCAGTAGTTGAAAATAACACAGATTTATAATGTTACAATTCTGTAGGTTAGAAGCCTCATGCAGGTTTCAGTGGACAAAAATGAAGGTGTCAGCAGAACTGTATTCTCTTCTAGAGACTAGGCTAAAAACCATTTTCATCCCCTTTGCAGCTGTTAGAAGCTTTGCAACTGACATCCTTCACCCTCAAAAGACAGCAAGATTGCGCCTCTCGGCCCATTGTTTCTTAGTATCATGCTCCGCCTCCCACTTGGAAGTTGGAACTCTTCGTTTTTAGGAATTCATGTGATTGACATTGGATCCACCTAGCTAATCCAGGATAATCTCTCCCATCTCAAGGATCTTAACTTTAACAACATCTACAAAGTCCCGTTTGCCATGTATAGTATCATATTCATAAATCCTGGGATTAGGATGTGGACATTTATGGGGAGGCATTATTTTGCCTACCATCCCCCATTTACAAAGTGTTTAAAAAATGCTGTCTTGAAGAGAACTAAGAATAGGGCCTGTGTGTGATGGTTAATTTTACATGTCAGTTTCGCTAGGCTACAGTGCCCAGTTGTTTTTCAAACACTAGTGTGTTGTTAAATGCTGTTGAGTCAGTTCTGACTCATAACAATCCAGTACAGGGTTTCCAAAGAAAGCCTGGTGGGTTTGAACCGCCAGCCTTGTAGTTAGTAGTTCAGTGCTTTTCCTACAGTGTTACACTTATATGTGATTAACCTTAAGTAAAGCAGATTATCTTCCATAATTTGGGTGGGACTGATCCAATCAGTTGAAGGTCTTAAGAACAAACTGAGTTTTTCTGAAGGAGAAGTCTGCTTTGAGATTATAACATAATTCTTCTGCCAGAGTTTCTGTTTCTTTGATGAACCCTGAATAATACAATAATTCAAGGAAGACAGCTGAAAACAGCTTTGAATGCTATTGTGGGATGAATCCCAGACACACTGAGGTGACTTTGAGTGTGAACAAGAAAGGGGCATTAGTTCTTTTAGATCATCTTTATGAAACTGATGTATGGGAAGGATGGAAAGGAGCTGTAGAGCACAGAATCTGGAGGTTTTGCCTGTGAATGACTTCAGTCAGGCAGATCTTAATTTCATCTTGTACCTAAGTTTAGGGTTCAGATGCCAATTTTTCTGAAGTACTTCATGCACCTCTGACAGTTTAACAGCCAGAGCTAGAAGCAGAGTATATTTAAAAGTGGGTTAAAAGTGGGCTTGGGGGCTACTTCCTCCAGCCAGCCCCAACAGAAACATTCCCGGACACATCCCTTAAAGTCTGCCTGGTTGTGATGTACCCCAAGAGCTTCATACACTGTTGTTGTTGTTGTTAAGTGCCGTCCGACCCATAATCGGACCCATAGCGACCCTGAACAGGGTTTCCGAGGCTGTAAATCTTTACGGGAGCAGAAAGTCTCATCTTTCTCCCATGGAGCGGCTGGTAGTTTC
>NW_006408752.1:2284181-2285458 GCF_000296735.1 Chrysochloris asiatica
CTCCCGTAAAGATTTACACCCTCGGAAACCCTGTACAGGGTCGCTATGGGTCGGACCCGACTCGATGGCACTTAACAACAACAACAACAACAACAGTACCAAAGTGGTTACGAATCGGGCTGTGAACCTTAAGGTCAGTGGTTCGAAACTACCAGCCGCTCCGCGGGAGAAAGATGAGGTTTTCTGCTCCCGTAAGGATTTACACCCTCGGAAACCCGGTACAGGGTCGCTATGGGTCGGAACCAACTCGACGGCACTTAACAACAACAACAACAACAACACTACCAGAGCTCCTTACATACACTGTAAGCTTTCCTATCTGCCACAGTCCTTTCTCTGCTATCCATAGGCGGTGGCAGCTGCCATCAATCAATGTGGTGGGAGGAGATACCTTTGTTCTTTGTGCACTATGCAAGGTCACCGTGTGGAGATAAAACTTAGGAAACTCATCATGGTGTCTATGATTTCCCTCTCCATCGTGGTCTGTTTGTCTTTGTTTTGTGTTTACTCCTGTTTAAGACTTGCTGAAGAATTTACACAACAAATAAAGAGTCCTGGTGTGGCACTGTAAGGTAAGCACTGAACTGCTAACCATAAAGTCAGCGGTTCAAACTCACTAGCCATTTCTTAGAAACCCTATATAGGTTGAGATGAGTCAGAACTGACTTACTAACAACAACATTTATATATTCGGAGATGCCAAAGATTGGGTCGCTTTTCTCCCCTATGACAAGAGGAAGAGCACTTCCTCTGAGGCCATCAATTAGTGGATTATTGCTACAACCCCAAGTGAGTGTAGATCATAGACGTTAGCTATGGTGATGAAAACAGAAAGAAAATAATTAGGGAAAAATTTGGAAAGAAGCTTTAAGGGATTTGGAAATTGATTGACTTATAAGGTATGAAGAAGATGGGTTTAATATTTCTGTCTTCCTCTGTCAAATAGCCAATGATCTGCAAACTAGCATTTTAAAGTAGAAGAAAAGCCAAGACTTAAAAAGATGTGCGGTAAAAAATTTGCAAAGAAAAAGAAAAAAAAAACAACTTAAAAAATGTATTACATCATGAGATGAATAACAACATGCTACTATGTAAGCTAATTTTTATGCTTCGAACAAATACAAGTAAAACTATGTTTATTAAAATGGTACTTTTCTATGTAGCTACTGAAAACTCTAAAAACAAACTATATAAAAGGTATTTAAGGAAGTTTGTGTTTCTAGGAAAGAGAGAGGAAAAAGTTTTGTTTTCTTGTTGTTGTTGTTGTCAGGTGCCAT
>NW_006408752.1:2285933-2290034 GCF_000296735.1 Chrysochloris asiatica
CTTGACTGCTACTTCCGCGAGTGTTGATAGTTGATCCAAGAAGAATGAAGTCCTTGACAACTTCAATCTTTTCTCCATTGATAAGAATGTTGTTTAGGAAGCTAAAATACCATTATATAAACTCCCTTGAAAAGTGTTTCCAGAAAAAGAAAAGCCAAAAAAGAGGTTCACAATTTTGGAAGATGAAGTGCCCTTGCAATTGCTTTCCTTTGCAAAAGGCCTTCCTTTGTTTGCAGGGGAACATGATTCTGAGCACACTTGTGTGGCCACATTAAATACAAGGGTCTCTCTGCCTTAGGGCTGGCACAGCCCCTTTAATTAGAAGCTCTTACAGGGCTCAAAGGAGCTCTGGCAGTTTAGTTGTTATAAGTCAGGCTGCTAACCTCAAGATCAACAGTTCGAACCTACCAATTGCCCCATGGGTGAAAGATGAGGCTTTCTGTTCCCATAAAGATTTACAGCCTCGGAAACCCTACGCAGGGTCACTATGGTTTGGAACTGACTACATGGCACACCACCACCACCATACCACTGGGCTCAAAGTCATGGTGTTGTTAGGTGCCATCAAGTCAGTATGTTGTGCATAGCAACCCTATGTACAACAGAAGGAAACATTACCCAGTCCTGCGCCATCCTATAATTGTTAGGTTTGAGCCCATTGTTTCTCTCATGGTGTCAGTCAACCTTGTTGGGGGTCTCCCTCTTTCTCATCAAGCTCCACTTTACCAAGCATGATGTCCTTTTCCAGGGACTGATCCCTCTTGACAACATGTCCAAAGAACAAAAGATAAAGTCTCACCATTCTTACTTCTAAGGAGCATTCAAGCTGTATTTCTTTCAAAACAGAGTTGTTTGTGTTTCTGACAGTCCATGGTACTTTCAGTATTCTTCTTCAACATCATAACTCAAATGCAATGATTCTTCTTTGGTCTTCCTATTCATTGTCCAACTTTCACATGAGCTGGAGGCTAATGAAAATTCATACCATGGCTTGGGTCAGGCGCATCTTAGTCCTCAAATTGACACCTTTGCTCTTGAACACTATAGGTAGGTTTTTTGCAGCAGATTTGCCTAATGAAATATGGCATTTGATTTCTTGACTGCTGTTTTCCTGAGTGTTGATTATGGATGAAAGCAAAATAAACTCTTTGGCAACTTCAATCTTTTGTCCATGTATCATGATGTCATTTATTGGTCATGTTGTGAGGAGTTTTGTTTTCTTTACGTTTAGTGCAGTCCATACTAAAGGCTGTAGTCTTTGATCTTCATCAGTAAGTATTTAAAGTCCTCTTTGCTTTCAGCAAGCAAGATTGTGTCATCTGCATATGTTAATATTATCAGGCTGTTAATGAGGCTTCCTTCAGTCCTGATGCCACATTCAACACTTGGAACACACTGGCTGCAACAATAGACGCCAACATAACAACAATTGTGTGGATGACATAGGACTAGGCAGTGTTTCATTCTGTTGTGCATAGGTTAGCTACAAGTTGGATCTTACCTCAAAGCACCTAACAACAAGATAAGAGAAAAGGACACTTTTTGTAATGGTAATATAATTTTGTAACAATACCAAAAAATTCATATACATGTGGTTACAAAACTGTGTATGCAGGCATATATAAGTATGTGTATGAATATGTGGGTACATATGTGCACATTGATAGATGTATCTATAGATACATGTACATGAACGTATATGTGTGCATGCATATATATTCATATGTAAAATAAACCACATAAGAGACACACTGGCTGACACTTCTTAGATATAGCCAAACACCCCTAAAAGTTGTTTTTCTGGGTTTGAAGGCTTAAGACCATAGTCTGGTGGGATAACCCAGTTAATTGGCATAATACAGTTCATAAAGTATATGCTTTATATTCCAGTGTGATGAGTAATACCTGGGACCTTGAAGGCTTCTCAATGGCCATCCAAGGCACAGCAATTGGTGTCTACTCATGTGGAGCAAAAGAGAAAAAAGGAAGCCAAAGACTTAGAGAAGAAAGTAGACTATAGAACTAATAGCAGACATGAGCCATGGCCTCATCTACCCAAAGACCATAAGAACTAGATGGTGCCCAGCTACCATTGCCAGTAGGTAGATTCTGATAGAAAGTTGGGGGGAATGTGGAACAGAAATCATATTGTTAAAAAATCCAGACTTATGGGCTGGTTGAGATTACACAGTGCCCTGAGACTACCATCAAAATATACTTGTTAAACTTTGAGACTATCACTAGGAGATACTCTTTAAATTTTAAACCTAAATTAACTCCTTAAGGTCACCTTTTAGCTAAGTAACATATTGAATTGTGAGTAACTGTTATCAGGACTAATGGCGACTGTCACAACTGTAAATGTAGAAGAGGTGTAACTAAAAGAGGGGAGCAGTTAATCTGTCATTTGAGGAACAGAGGACCTTAGGACCATAAGAGGGAAGAGCATGAGAGGAGCGAGGGATCCTAACCAGAAAAGTGGTGACAACAGAGATGGTGGCAGAAACAATGATATAGAGAGACAGCAGCTGAGGACTAAAGGCCCAGAGACTGAGAAGGCAATGTGTCTGTGGGCAGGAGGCTGGCTTACAAAATGTGTCCTTTGGGCATTTAAATGATATATATTTTCAATGTGGTATGTGTACATAAAAAAAAAAAAAATTATATATATAATTGTTGAACACCGAGATGTATGGGATGAGAGGAGGGGAGGGAGGGGAAGAAAGAGCACAAGGTAGGGAATAGACATAGGAGAGCCTGGGTGCTGGGTGTGTGGGGGGCAATACACAAGAAGGGGAAGGGCAAGAGAAGAACAAGGTGGACGGGAGAACAGTTGGGCAGGTTTGCATGGGCTAGATGGGACAGAGGTAAATGATGATGTATGCACAACCTTGGAATAACGGGGCTTCAGGACACAGAGATAGAGGCATGGCCTGAAAGGGGATAAAAGGTAAAAAAAAATTTTTTTTTAAATAGTTAATAGAGGTAAATACTGTTAGCTGATAGTGCATTGAGGGGATTACAAATCATTGCAATGACTTTTTGAATGTAAATCTGATGATCTGCCCTATAAACCTTCACTCACTCAATTCACAATGTTGTTTTTGTTGTGAAGTGCCATCAAGTCAGTTCTGACCCATAGTGAGCCTGTATAGGGTTAACGAGGAGCAGCTGGTGAGCTTGAACCACCAACCTTGCAGTTCAAACGACTTTGCAGTCTGACACATTAGCCCACAGCACCACACCAGGACTCCCAATTCACAATAAAAGCTTAAAAAACAAACAAACAAACAAACAAAAAACACCTGTAATATAAACTTCTGTAAAACAAAAACAAAAACCATCTATATAAGACCAAATGTTCAAAACTTACTGTAAAACAAAGATGAAATAATAAGGAGGCAGGGCAACTAGAGTACTGGAAATGATACAACTAGAATGGAATGATGGAGAATGATGACACAGAGTGAGAAATGTAAACAATATCACTGAATAATTTGTGTGGGATCTGCTAAATGGGAACCTAATCTGCTGTGTACACTTTCATTTTAAATCCTTAAGTAGAATTATATACATATATATAAAAAGATGGATAACTCAGTCTCTAATCCAGGGAGTGAACAGTTGAACACACTGCTTGCTCTTGAAATTAAGAAAATTTAATGATTGTTATATGTATAACCTAGTTAACATTTAGAGATTACAGTAAGCATTCAGATCTTATTTTCCCCTGGAAAAACAAAGTGGAGATACAAGTAGAGAAAAGTACTGTAAGATTTTAATTAGCATTTTTCTCTTAGAACCCTCATTACAGAGTCAGATGATTCAATTTGTTTTTCAATTGCCCTTCATTGAACTCTGGGAGCTCTACTCATATCTTACTCAGGGCATACCAGGCCAGAGGCAACTTCAGGTATGTCTGAAGGAGCAAATGCTGAATATCTCCTAAAATGGCCACTTTTGCATGTGTTTGCTCCTTAATGGCTACTTTTGCATGTGTTGCCACTTTACCCAACCCTCATTTCATCTGTCCTCCAGAATACTCCGTCCTCGTGTGTTGCAGACCGTGCAGAGGTTTGAGGCCCTGTAGGCCCGAGTGTA